>NC_061116.1:55050965-55339457 GCF_002878395.1 Capsicum annuum | reverse complement strand
GAGGTGACTTAGTGACTTGAAAGTGATTAAGTGTAGGTATATGAAATGTAAATTTTTCTATTGAATGTAGTTTAATTTGGTAACTTGGGAGGTGATTTAGTTATTTTAAAATGTTGAAAATATGAATTTTTTATTTTTAATGTAGTTTAGTTTGATAACTTGAGAGGTGACTTAGTGATTTAAGGGCCTGTTTGGCCAAGAAAATTTTCCCTTCTTTCCGAAAAAATTTTCCGGAGTTGGAAATTGTGGTGTTTGACCATGAAAATTCAAAAAATAATTTTGGAAAATTTTTTTGAGAAGGGAAAATAGATTTTTGTTGTTTTCACAATTTTCCAACTCCAATTCCAACTTTTATTATTATTACATATAACCTCAATCTTTTAAATTTTTACATAAAACTCTCCTTATAACATTATTTTTTAAATATTACGTATATAATAGTTTTAAAGAATAAGATAATTATAATTTCAAACTTAATGCTATCCTAATTAATATATATCTCTTTTTCTCTCTCATCATTATTTTTATCCCTTATTTAACTTTCTCCCTTATTTAAGACATTATTTTACTGCTAATTTATATTTATACCCATAAATATATAAAGTATTATATTTATACCTATAAATATATAAAATATTATATCTATAAGAGAAATATACAAAGATGTTATATATAAAGTTTATACCATGTATATATCATATACACACATATATAAATATACAAAGTACTAAGAAACATACTAAGTATATTTATAATATAAATATACAAAGTATGTTATATATGAAGTTTATACCGTGTATATACCATATACACACATATATACAAAAACACAGAGTATAAAGAAACATACTAAGAACATTTATATTTTTATGCTATATGATATAATATACCATAAATATGCAAAGCATGTTTTACATAGAAACAATTTATTCACACACAGTAAAATCTTTCATGTATAAGAAAATTAAAGAAATAAATTAGCGGCACCCTAAAATTTAATAACAACTCATCATTTCCTATTTTTTAGGAACGAAAAATGAAGGAAATAAATTAAATAAATTCCTAAAAAAATAAATTTGTTTGAAAATAATATTTTTTTACCTAAAAAACAAGAAGCAGTGATCTGTTAATATAACATTCATATTTAAAATTTTCAAATATGAGAAAATGGCTATTGATGTAAATATTATATATGTCATAATTGAAATTCATTAAATATGGCCATGTGTAATACCCCAGAAAATTTTTCGTTGAAATTTTGTGCGTAAACGTGTTGGGTTCTATCTTCTAAAATAAATTATAAATTTTTCGTGTGGAATGTCTTAGATTATGACCCACCATTACTTAGAGTATCGAATAATCTTTCCAATGATATATGGATCATCTAAAATGGACACCCAAGTGACGAGTTATGAAAATTCCGATCGAACCGTGAATAGTAGTGAACAGTAAAACGTGCAGGAAAAAGTACTGAGGCCTAGCGTATTTTTCCTCCAACTTTAAATGATCATAAATCTTTGTACATAATGATCTGGGTGATCTAATATATATCAACGAAAAGATCTGCGACTCCTCTTTCCAATGAAATTGGTTTCATCCAATTTGTCTATCGGAACAAAAAGTTATGGTCGATCTACTTCAGCCTATCAAAAGTGAATTTTTGGCTCAACTTCAAACGATCATAACTCCTCGTACACAATGATCTGGGTGAGATACTATATATCAACGGAAAGATATGAGAGTCCTCTTTCTAATAAAATTGGTTTTATCCAATTTGGATATCAGAGTAAAACGTTATGGTTAATCTACTTCAGACTATCAAAATAGTCCACCAAAAGACAGATTCGGGAATTATTTGATTTTTAGGGGTGTTTTGGTCATTCCTCCTCACCCAAAATCCATCCAAACCCTATATTAAAGCCTATTAGAAGTATTATATGTTATATTTCATCAAATTTCCTCAAAAATAAAACCCTAAGCTCCTACATCCAACTTCAAGAACCTCCAAAGTTCACCATTAATTCTGCAAATTTATTCAAGATTCCAAGTTCCTAATTCAAGAACTCCAAGAACCATCATTCAAAGGCACGATTAACATCTTAAAAATGAGTATTGATCTAAAGTTAATCATTCAAGGTATGTGGAGTTTTTCAACAAGAGCTCTCCTTCGTTCTTGTGCCCAAAAATAATTTTCTTTACAAAGGCATAATTTTTATTTGATTTTTACAAATTTGAAGCATGAACCCATATCTTATGATGATTATTATGAAATCTTAATGTTTATGATTTTGAAAGATGAATTTACATGTGTGGAGATATAAAGCATGAATCTTGAACGATATTTATCATGATTTTGATATTTGGGTCGTGAATCCCCATTGGAAATTGTGTTTTTGAGAAAGTGTGTGTTATAAGCACGTTGATGTTGAATATTTGAGATATTTTGAATGATTTGACCTTTTGGTCTTAATGGAGTTGTTTTGAACTCGAGTGTGAAAGAAATCCACAACGTGGTTGATTTTGATAGATGGGAAGCATGATGGCTCCCGATGTATATTTATATATTACTGAAATTTTTTTGTTGTGGATTGTCTTTGAAATGATCTGAGCTAAGTCTGGGAGAAATCTTTAGCACCGAGTGGGAGGTATAAAGCGACCTTACTTCCCTAGAACTACGTGCCCCTGTAGAAGTGACCCTGAGGCTAATTTATATAGTGATCACTAGTTTGTGTGGATTTGATATCGATAGTCCTACTCCAATAGCAAGGATAGGACGGCTCTCCCCAACGTGAGTTGTACGTTGGACTCCATGTAGCTCACATGGTGTATGTCGGTTATAGGATCTCCCACTGTGTGTGTGTTTCCTTGTGTCTATGGTGAATGATAAAGTAATTTGAAAGTGGAATTGTGAAAGTTATTCTTTCGAAAGATTTAAATGATATTTACATTATGAGAATTGATATTCTTGATGAACTGAAAGTGATTGACAAATTATATGATGACTCACATGTGTTATTGTACTTATTTCATCCTCTCATGATTATGATGATTTTCTTCGAGCTATGTGAGTCTTTCATACATCCTGCATATTTCTTATAAATATTTATGATGATGATGTTTATACAACTGTATACACCCCCATATACTCGATTCCTTTCCATGGTACTGACCCACATCTTTGGATGTGGGCTGTATTTTCACGAAATATAGATTCAGGTGCTCAGTTCCAGGTTCGACAGTGATTCTTCGGGCACGCTGTTCTACATCCTCTGTTGTGGTGAGTCCTCATATTTCGAGGACGTGATGTCTGATGTTGGTTTCACAGAATCGTTTACATTTGATAACTAAATATGAGTTGGTTGGGGCATGTCTCAATGGCTCGCTGGTTTTATTGATTTTCTTAGAGGCTCGTCAGACTAGTATAGATGTTGGGAGTTGACTAATAAGTCGTATTTTGTTATCTTTTTGAAATTATTTTATTCTTGGATGATGATTACTCTGTTGATATTTGAAGGTTATTTATGGAAGCCCCGTTGATTTGGGTTGAACTGAATGAAAATGGCTCAAGCCTCAAGCACCGTGTGACGCTCCGGGACCCTTTTTTTGGGGCATTACAAATTTGGTATTAGAGCCTAAGGTTTTAAGGTGTCCTAGGGAGTCTGACAAGCCGCATTAAGTAGAGTCTTGATCATCGGTGTGTAGCGCGCCACATCTATGAGCAAGAGGCTACAAGATGTTTTAGGAAAAAGTGTGATTCTTTATTCTAGAAGTCTATTGTGCTTAAAGTGTCTCTCTCTGCTATTGATTCATGCTCTCCTCTTTCAAAAATATGCCTCCACGTCTAGCGAGAAGAAATAATAATGGTCAGCAACCTCAACCCGCTGACCCATTAAATGAAAATATGTCTCATGCTGAATTTTGGGCAGCCTTTCAGGCGCTGGCCCAAGCTGTTACTACAAATATTTAGGCTGACCCGACCACGGCTCCACAGCAGCAGGGAGATGATTCAGCTACTGCCAGGATCTGTGACTTCATGCGGATGAAACCACCGGAATTCTAGGGGTCCAAGTCTGATGAGGATCCACGGTGTTTTTAGTGAAGGTGCGGAAGATTACTCAGGTGATGCATGTATCTAAGAAACATAGTATGGAGTTGGTTGCGTATAGGTTCAAATACCTTGCTTATGAATGGGTTGTTGCTTGGAGGAAAGGTAGAGGTGAGGGAGCTGTCCCTACAACTTGGAAAGAGTTCTAGGATGCATTCCTGGATAAGTTTTTCCCTTTGGAGATGAGGGAGGCGAAGGTGGAAGAGTTTATGAACCTGCGACAGGGCTCTATGACTGTTAGGGAGTACTGTCTAAAGTTCAATCAGTTGGCCAAGTATGCTCCTGACTTAGTGGCTGATAATCGGGCTAGTATAAGTAAGTTTGTGACTAGAGTGTCTAGTTATGTGGTTAAGGAGTGTAGGTCTGCTATGCTGAATAGTGAGATGAATCTTTCTAGGCTAATGACTCATGCCCAATAGATTGAGGCAGACAAGATTAAGGAGAGAGATAGAATAAGAGGGAATAAGAGAGCTAGGTCCGAGCAGCACGGATAGGTTCAGACTAGATCGCAGGGGGGAGTCGCCCTCAGTATCAGGATCGTTCGTCTATGCCATCACCATCATCTACTAGTGCTCCCGTGCCTAGAGGTAGGCAGGAGCAAGGTAGCAGGTCATATGCATCCAGGTCACAGTACAGTGCTGGCAGTAAGCCAAATCGTCCCCTGTGTCCTAAGTGTGGTAGGGCTCATTCGGGTGAGTGTTAGGGTGAGAAGAGGGGTTATTTCCGGTGTGGTGACATGGGTCACAGAGTTAGAGATTGTCCACAGGATGGACAAGGGCGTCGTGACTATCGCCCTCAGACCCAGACTCAGACTGTTAGTGCTCCGATTCCAGTGACTCGCCCAGCCCCAGCTTAGGGCGCCTCTTCTAGCAATGCTGGTGGGCAGCGTCAAAATAGATTCTATGCTTTACCGTCCCACCAGGAATAGGAGGACTCTCCCGATGTTGTTACTGGTATGCTTTGTATATTTCAGTTTGATGTGTATGCTTTGTTGGATCCTGGATCCAGTTTCTCATATGTTACACCTTTGATTGCTGTGAATTTTGAAATGAGTTCTGAGATTATTCCTAATCCTATCCTAGTTTCTACCCCAGTGGGTGATTCGATTGTTGCCCAGAAAGTGTATAAAAAGTGTCCTGTTACCGTTGTTCATAGAGTCTTTTTGGCTGATCTGATTGAGTTAGACATGGTAGATTTTGATATGATTCTGGGTATGGACTGGCTGTATTCTTCTTATGCCTCTATTAATTGTCGAACCCGGGTGGTCAAGTTTCAGTTTCTGGGTGCTTTCGTATTTGAGTGGTCTAGGAATCTGTGTCACCTAAGAGTCATTTTATCTCTTACCTCAAAGCTAGAAAGCTTATTTCCAAGGAGTGTATTTACCATTTGGTTAGAGTCAAAGACACTAAGTCTAACACTCCAACTCTCCAGTCTGTTAACGCCGTCAATGAGTTTTCTGATGTCTTTCCGGATAATCTCTCAGGGATACCTCCTGATAGAGAGATAGAGTTCGGGATTGATCTTTTTCCCGATACTCATCCTATTTTTATTCCCCCTTATTGTATAGCCCCTACAGAACTAAAGGAGTTGAAAAAGCAACTCAAAGATCTACTAGATAAGGGTTTCATAAGGCCCAGTGTTTTTCCTTAGGGTGCTCCTGTGTTGTTTGTGAAAAAGAAAGATGGATCTTTGCGTATGTGCATTGATTACTGCCAACTGAATAAAGTCATCGTAAAAAATAAGTACCCCCTTCCGAGAATAGATGATTTGTTTGACCAATTGCAAGGTGCAAGTTATTTCTTAAAGATAGACCTTCGTTTCGGCTATCATCAACTCAAAGTTAGGGAGTGTGATACCCCAAAAACCATTTTTTGAACTCGTTATGGCCATTTTGAGTTTCTTGTTATGCCTTTCGGGTTAACTAATGCCCCAGCAGCTTTCATGGACCTCATGAATTGAGTGTTCAGACCATATCTGGATATGTCTGTAATAGTATTCATCGATGATATACTGGTGTACTCCCGTAGTGAGGATGACCATTTTGATCATCTCCAAACTGTCTTGCAAACCCTTAGAGATCACAAGTTGTTTGCCAAGTTCAGTAAGTGTGAGTTTTGGCTAAGGTCAGTTGCTTTTCTGGGTCATATCATTTCTTCCGAGGGTATTAGAGTTGATCCCCAAAAGATCGAAGTTGTTAGAAATTGGCCTAGACTTATTTCTTCGACTGATATCCGAAGTTTCTTGGGTTTTGTTGGCTATTACCGCTGTTTTGTTGGGGTTTCTCCTATATAGCGTCTCCTATGACTCGGTTGACCCAAAAGAAAGTGAGGTTCTTATGGTCCAAATCTTGTGAGAAGAGTTTTCAGGAGTTGAAGACTCGACTCACTTTATCCCTGTTTTAACGTTGCCTGATGGTGTTGATGGTTTTGTGATGAACTGTGATGCTTCGAGAGTTGGGTTGGTTTGGGTTGCGTATTGATGCAGAAGGGTAAGGTGATAGCTTATGCTTCTAGATAGTTGAAACCCCATGAGAAAAATTACCCCACCCATGACCTTGAGTTGGCTGCTGTTGTGTTTGCTTTGAAAATCTGGAGACACTATTTGTATGGTGTCCATGCTGATGTTTTCACTGATCATAAGAGTCTGCAGTATGTGTTTACCCAGAGAGAATTGAATCTTAGGTAGAGACGATGGTTAGAATTATTAAAGAACTATGATATGAGTGTGCTGTACCATCTGGGCAGGGCCAATGTTGTGGCGGATGCCCTAAGTAGAGTGTCCATGGGTAGTGTTTTGCATATGGTAGAAGGTAAGAAAGAGTTGGCTCGTGATGTACATCGTTTGGCTAGATTGGGGGTTAGGTTGTTTGACTCTGCTGAAGGTAGTATAGGGGTTCAGAGTAGTTCCGAATCCTCGTTGGTTTCAGAAGTGAAGGGAAAGCAATAGTTAGATGCTAGTTTGGTCAGACTGAAGGAGTCAGTCAAGGACCAAAAAGTAGAGGTTTTCTCCTAAGGGGGAGATGGTATGTTGAGATTACAGGGTAGATTATGTGTCCCGAATGTTAATGATCTGAGACAGAGGATTATGGCTAAAGCACACGGGGCGCGATATTTTATTAATCCTGGTTCCACCAAGATGTATCGAGACCTACGGGAAATCTATTGGTGGAGTGGCATGAAGAAAGATATAGCAGCATTTGTAGCTAAGTGTGCAATATGCCAATAGGTTAAGGTTGAATATCAAAGACCTGGTGGTATGATGCAAGAGTTTAGTATTCCCACCTGGAAGTGGGAAGAGATAAATATGGACTTCGTGATTAGTTTACCTCCTTCCCTATGCCATCATGATTCTATCTGGGTTTTGGTTGATAGGTTGACTAAGTGTGCTCATTTCTTGCCTGTTCATACTTCATATACTGCTGAGGATTATGCTAGATTGTGTATTTGAGAGCTAGTCAGGCAGCATAGAGTTCCCTTGTCTATCATTTCGGATAGGGGTACTCAGTTTACTTCGCAATTTTGGAAAGCTTTTCAGAAGGGTCTTGGTACCCAAGTTCTTTTGAGTTCTACTTTTCATCCGCAGATCGATGGTCAGGATGAGCGGACCATCTAGACCTTAGAGGATATGTTGAGAGCTTGTACACTTGACTTTAAGGGAAGTTGGGATGATCACTTATCGTTGATAGAGTTTGCTTACAATAACAGTTTCCACTCTAGTATTGGCATGGCTTCGTTTGAAACCTTATATGGGAGAAAGTATAGATCACCCATAGGTTGGTTCGAGGTGGGTGAAGCGGCTATATGAGTGGTCCTGATTCGGTATTTGAGGCTATGGAAAAAGTTAAGTTGATTAGGGAAAGATTGAAAACTGCGCAAAGTCGTTAGAAGTCATATGCGGATGTTAGAAAGAGAGACCTTGAGTTTGAAGTTGGTAACCTAGTGTATCTGAAAATTTCACCCATGAGGGGGGTTAAGAGATTCGAAAAGAAGGGGAAGCTTAGTCCCCGTTATGTTGGTCCTTACAAAATTCTTAGCCGTGTTGGTAAGGTAGCTTATGAGGTCGAGTTGCCTTCTGAGTTGTCCTTTTTTCATCCAATATTTCATGTCTCCATGCTTAGAAAGCATATTAGCGATGCTGTGGTAGTGGATTCCTCTGTGAGTGCTGACATTCAAGAAAATCTTTCTTTTAATAAGATTTATGTTGAGATTCTTGATTTCAGTGTCCGAAGACTAAGGAAAAAGAAGTTCCCTTGGTCAAGGTGTTGTGGCGAAACCAATCTGTTGAGGGTGCAACTTGGGAAGCTGAGGTGGATATGCGATCCAAGTACCCGCACCTATTTTCCGCGAACTCCGATCAAGCTGAAGGTACCGTTCTTTCCTAAATCATGCACTTTTGATAAAAGTTGCAGTAGTTCAGCTGTCATTTATTATGTATTCAAGTGTAGTTTCTTGAATTTATGCATTCTATGTTGCATTCATAGTGAGAAACGATGTGGTGATGAGTCTAACGAATGGTTTTAGCTGTATGCTCTATTCCCTATCTAATCTTGGCATGTCTAGCGTCATTCAAGGATGAATTTTTCTAAGGAGGGGGATGATGTAATACCCCGGGAAATTTTTCATTGAAATTTTGTGCGTAAATGTGTTGGGTTCTATCTTCTAGAATGAATTATAAATTTTTCGTGTAGAATGTCTTATATTATGACCCACATTTCATAGAGTATCGAATAATCTTTCCAACGATATGTGAATCATCCAAAACGGACACCCGAGCGACGAGTTTTGAACATTCCGATCGAACCGTGAATAGTAGTGAACAGTAAAACGTGCAGGAAAAAGTACTGAGGCCTGGAGTATTTTTGCTCCAACTTTAAACAATCATAACTCCTTGTACATAATGATTTGAGTGATATACTATATATCAAAGGAAAGCTCTGTGAGTCCTCTTTCCAATGAAATTGGTTTTATCCAATTTGTCTATCGGAGCAAAAAGTTATGGTCGATCTACTTCAGCCTATCAAAAGTAAATTTTTGGATCAAATTCAAATGATCATAATTCCTTGTACACAATTATCTGGGTGAGATACTATATATCAACGGAAAGATATGAGAGTCCTCTTTCTAATGAAATTGGTTTTATTCAATTTGGATATCGAAGTAAAATGTTATGATTGATCTACTTCAGACTATCAAAACAGTCCACCAAAAGATAGATTCGGGAATTATTTGATTTTTAGGGCCGTTTTGGTCATGCCCCCTCACCCAAAATCCGTCCAAACCCTATATTAAAGCATATTAGAAGCATTATATGTTATATTTCATCAAATTCCCTCAAAAAGAAAACCCTAAGCTCCTACATCCAACTTCAAGAACCTCCAAAGTTCACCATTAATTCTGCAAATTTATTCAAAATTCCAAGTTCCTAGTTCAAGAACTCCAAGAACCATCATTCAAAGGCACGATTAATATCTCAAAAATGAGTATTGATCTAAAGTTCATCATTCAAGGTATGTGGGGTTTTTCAACAAGAACTCTCCTTCATTCTTGTGCCCAAAAGTAATTTTCTTTACAAAGGCATGATTTTTATTTGATTTTTACGAATTTGAAGCATGAACCCATATCTTATGATGATTATTATGTAATCTTGATGTTTATGATTTTGAAAGATGAATTTACATGTGTGGAGATATAAAGCATGAATCTTGAACGATATTTATCATGATTTTGATATTTAGGTCGTGAATCCCCATTGAAAATTGTGTTTTTTTTTAGAAAGTGTGTGTTATAAGCACATTGATGTTGAATATTTGAAATATTTTGAATGATTTGACCTTTTGGTCTTAATGGAGTTGTTTTGAACTCGAGTGTGAAAGAAATCCACAACGTGGTTGATTTTGATAGATGGGAAGCATGATGGCTCCCGATGTATATTTATATATTACTGAAATTGTTTTTGTTGTGGATTGTCTTTGAAATGATCTGAGCTAAGTCTGGGAGAAATCTTTAGCACCGAGTGGGAGGTATAAAGCGACCTTACTTCCCTAGAACTACGTGCCTCCGTAGGAGTGAGCCTAAGGCTGATTTATATAGTGATCACTTGTTTGTGTAGATTTGATATCGATAGTCCTACTCCGATAGAAAGGATAGGACGGCTCTCCCCAATGTGGTTTGTACGTTGGACTTCATGTAGCTCACATGGTGTATGTCGGTTATAGGATCTCCCACTGTGTGTGTGTTTCCTTGTGTCTATGGTGAATGGTGAAGTGATTTGAAAGTGGAATTGTGAAAGTTATTCTTTCGAAAGATTTAAATGATATTTACATTATGAGAATTGATATTTTTGATGAACTGAAAATGATTGACAAATTATATGATGACTCACATGTGTTATTGTACTTATTTCATCCTCTCATGATTATGATGATTTTCTTCGGGCTATGTGAGTTTTCATACATCCTGCATATTTCTTATAAATATTTATGATGATGATGTTTATACAACTATATACACCCCATATACTTGGTTTCTTTCCATGGTACTGACCCACATCTTCGTATGTGGGCTGCATTTTCACAGAATGTAGGTTCAGGTGCTCAGTTCCAGGTTCGACAGTGATTCTTCGGGCACGTTGTTCTACATCCTCTGTTGTGGTGAGTCCTCATATTTCGAGGACGTGATGTTTGATGTTGGTTTCACGAAATCGTTTACATTTGATAACTGAGTATGAGTCGGTTGGGGCATGTCTCAATGGCTCGCTAGTTTTATTGATTTTCTTAGTGGCTTGTCAGACTAGTATAGATGTTGGGAGTTGACTAATAAGTCGTATTTTGTTATCTTTCTAAAATTCTTTTATTCTTGGATGATGATTACTCTGTTGAAATTTGAGGGTTATTTATGGAAACCCCATTGATTTGGGTTGAACTGAATGAAAATGGCTCAAAGGGTTAGCTTGGGGCTACTCGTAGCCTCAAGCACCCTGTGACGCTCCAGGACCCATTTTTTGGGGCGTTACACCATGTATATGTAATTTAATAGTGGCTAATTGTGTTCTTTTTCCATTAGTAGGTAAATTTTAGTTGGGTGATTTTGATAGTTTGTAAAAGTTAGGGCATAAAATCATATTTTAAAAAGTTTTTCAAAAGTTAAAAAAAAAAATTCAAAAAAGACATGGCCAAACACAACTCCAACTCCAATTTTAACTCAAACTTCGACTCCAACTTCGAAAAATTTTAGTTTTCATGGCCAAACAACTACTAAAAGTGTAGATACTTGAAATGTGAATTTTTATTTTGAATTTTATTAAGCTTGGTAACTCAGGAGGTGACTAACTGACTTGAAAGTGATTAAGTGTAGGTATATGAAATGTGAATTCTTGTATTGAATTAGTTTAGTTTGATAATTTGAGAGGTGACTTAGTTACTTAAAATTGTTGAAAATATGAATTTTTTATTTTGAATGTAGTTTAGTTTTGTAACCTGGGAGGTGACTAAGTGACTTGAAAGTGATTAAATGTAGGTATTTTAAATGTGAATTTTTATAAGCTTGGTAATTTGGGAGGTGACTTAGTGACTTGAAAGTGATTAAGTGTAAGTACTTAAAATGTTAATTTTTGTATTGAATGTAGTTTAGTTTGGCAACTTGGGAGGTGACTTAGTGACTTGAAAATGTTGAAAATGGGAATTTTTCATTTTGAATGTAGTTTAGTTTGGCAACTTGGGAGGTGACTTAGTGATTTGAAAGGGATTAAGTATAATTACTTGAAATGTGAATTTTTAATTTTTAATTTTGTTAAGTTTGGTAACTTGGAAGTTGACTTAGTGACTTAAAGTGATTAAGGGTAGGTATATGAAATATGAATTTTTGTATTGAATGTAATTTAGTTTGGTAACTTGGGATGTGACTTAGTTACTTGAAAATGTTGAAACTGTAAATTTTTTATTTTGAATATAGTTTAGTTTGGTAACTTGGGAGATGACTTAATGACTTGAAAGAGATTAAGTGTAGGTATTTGACATTGTGAATTTTTCATTTTCCATTTTGTTAAACTTGGTAACTTGGAAAGTGACTTAGCGACTTAAAAGTGATTAAGTGTAGGTACATGAAATATAATTTTGTATATTGAATGTAGTTTAGTATGGTAACATGGGAGGTGACTTAGCGACTTGAAATTAATTAAGTATAGATACTTGAAATGTAAATTTTTTATTTTTTATTTTGCTAAGCTTGGTAATTTGGGAGATGACTTAGTAAATTGAATTTGATTAAGCATATGTATATGAAATGTGAATTTTTGTATAGAATGTAGTTTAGTTTGATAACTTGGGAGGTGACTGAGTGGCTTGAAAATGTTGAAAATGTGAAATTTTATTTTGAATGTAGTTTAGTTTGGTAACTTGAGAGGTAACTTAGTTACTTGAATGTGATTAAATGTAGGTACTTGAAACGTGAATTTACATTTTGAATTTTGTTAAGCTTGGTATCTTGGGAGGTGACTTAGTTACTTGAAAGTGTTTAAGTGTAGGTACTTAAAATGTTAATTTTTGTATTAAATATAGTTTAGTTTGGTAACTTTGGAGGTGATTTAGTTACTTGAAAATGTTGAAAATGTGAATTTTTCATTTTAAATATAGTTTAGTTAGGCAACTTGGGAGGTAACTTAGTGATTTTAAAGGTATTAAGTGTTGGTACTTAAAATATAAATTTTTTATATTGAATTTTGTTTAGCTTGGTAACTTGGGAGGTAACTTAGTGACTTAAAAGTGATTAAGTATTGGTATATGAAATGTGAATTTTTGCATCGAATGTACTTTAGTTTGATAACTTGGGAGGTGACTTAATTATTTGAAAATGTGATATTTTTGTTTTGAATATAGTTTAGTTTGGTAACTTGGGAGGTGACTTAGTGACATGAAATAGATTAAGTGTAGGTACTTGAAATGTGAATTTTTAATTTATCATTTCGTTAAGCTTGGTAACTTGGGAAATGACTTAGTGACTTGAAAGTGATTAAGTGTAGGAAATGAAATGAGATTTTTTGTATTGAATGTAGTTCAGTTTGGTAACTTGAGAGGTGAAGTAGTGACTTGAATATGATTATGTGTAGGTACTTGAAATTTGAATTTTTCATTTTTTATTTTGTTAAGCTTGGTAACTTGGGAGGTGACTTAGTGATTTAAAATTGATTAAGTGTATGTAATGAAATGTGAATTTTTGTATTGAATGTAGTTTAGTTTGGTAACTTGAGAGGTGACTTAGTGACTTTAAAATGATGAAAATGTTAATTTTTACTTTGAATGTATTATAGTTTGGTAATTTGGGAGGTGACTTAGTGACTTAAATTTGATTAAGTGTAGATACCTGAAATGTGAATTTTGACTTTTAATTTTTTTTAGGCTTGGTAATTTCGTAGGTGACTTATTGACTTGAATGTGATTAAGTGTAGGTACTTAAAATATAAATTTTTGTTTTGAATGTAGTTTAGTTTGGTAACTTTGGAGGTGACTTAATATCTTGAGAATATTAAAAATGAGAATTTTTCCTTTTGAATGTAGTTTAGTTTGACAACTTGGGAGGTGACTTAGTGATTACAAAGTGATATAGTGTAGGTACTTGAAATGTGAATTTTTTATTTTGAATTTTATTAATCTTGGTAACTTGGAAAGTGACTTAGTGACTTGAAAGTGATTAAGTGTAGATATATTAAATGTAAATTTTTGTATTGAATGTAGTTTAATTTGGTAACTTAGGAGGTGACTTAGTTATTTGAAAATGTTGAATATGTAAAATTTACATTTTGAATGTAGTTTAGTTTGGTAACTTGGGAGGTCACTTAGTGACTTGAAAGTGATTATGTGTAGATACTTGAAATGTAAATTTTTCATTTTTCATTTGGTTAAGCCTGATAACTTGAGAGGTGACGTAGTGACTTGAAAGTTATTAAGTATAGGTAAATGAATTGGGAATTTTTGTATTGAATGTATTTTAATTTGATAACATGGGAGGTGACTTAGTAACTTGAAAATGTTGAAAATGTCAATTTTTCATTTTGAATATAGTTTAGTTCGGTAACTTAGAAGCTGACTTAGTGACTTGAAAGTGATTAAGTGTAGGTACTTGAAATGAGATTTTTTTTTTCATTTTGTTATGCTTGGTAACTTGGGAGGTAACTTTGTGATTTAAAAGTGAATATGTGTTGGTACTTGAAATGTGAATTTTTGTATTGAATGGAGTTTAGTTTGGTAACTTGATAGGTGACTTAGTGACTTGAAAATATTGAAAAAGTGAATTTTTATTCTGAATGCAGTTTAGTTTGGTAACTTGGAAGGTGACTTAGTGACTTGAATGTGATTAAGTGTAGGTTCTTGAAATGTGAATTTTTATTTTGAATTTTTTTAAGCTTGGTAACTTGGGAGGTGACTTACTGACTTGAAAGTGATTAAGTGCAGGTACTTAAAATATGAATTTTTGTATTGAATGTATTTTAGTTTTTTCACTTTGGAGGTGACTTAGTAATTTGAAAATGTTGAAAATATAAATTTTTCATTTTTAATGTAGTTTAGTTTGGCAACTTGTGAGGTGGCTTAGTGATTTGAAAGTGATTATGTGTAGGTACTTGAAATGTGAATTTATCATTTTGAATTTTGCTAATCTTGGTAACTTGGGAGGTGACTTAGTGACTTGAAAGTGATTAAGTGTTGGTATATGAAATGCAAATTTTTGTATCAAATGTAGTTTAGTTTGGTAACTTGGGAGGTGACTTAGTTACTTGAAAATTTTGAAAATGTGAATTTTTTTATTTTGAATGTTGTTTCGTTTGTTAACTTGGGATGTGACTTAGTGACTTAAATGTGATTAAGTGTAGGTATTTAAAATATGAATTTTTAATTTTTAATTTTGTAAAGATTCGTAACTTGGGAGGTGACGTAGTGACTTGAAAGTGATTAAGTGTTGATACTTTGAAATGTAATTTTTTGTACTGAATGTAGTTTAGTATGTTAACTTAGGAGGTGACTTAGTGACTTCAAAGTAATTAAGTGTAGGTTTTGATATGTGAATTTTTCATTTTTAAATTTGTTAAGCTTGGTAACTTGGGAGGTGACTTAGTGACTTAAAGGTGATTAAGTGTAAGTATATGAAATGTGAATTTTTATAATGAATGTAGTTTAGTTTGATAACTTTGGAGGAGACTTAGTTACTTGAAAATATTGATAATGTGAACTTTTCATTTTGAATGTAGTTTCGTTGGGTAACTTGGGAGCTAACTTAGTGATTTGAAAGTGATTAAGTGTAATTACTTGAAATGTGAATTTTTTATTTTTCATTTTGTTAAGCATGGTAACTTGGGAGGTGACTTAGTGACTTGAAAGTGATTAAGTGTAGGTATATGAAATATAATTTATTGTATTGAATGTAGTTTAGTATGATAATGTGGGAGGTGACTTAGTGACTGGAAAGTGATTAAGTGTAGGTATTTAAAAATGTAAATTTATCATTTTTCATTTTGTTAAGCTTGCTAACTAGGGAGGTGACTTAGTGATTTGAATTTGATTAAGTTTACGCACATGAAATTTGAATTTTCGTATTGAATGAAATTTAGTTTGGTAATTTGGGAAGTGACTTAGTGACTTGAAAATGTATAAAATGTAAATTTTTGTTTTGAATGTAGTTTAGTTAGGTAACTTGGGAGGTGACTTATTGACTTGAATGTGATTAAGTGTAGGAACTTGAAATGTAAATTTTATTTTGAATTTTGGTAAGCTTGGTAACTTGGTAGATGACTTAGTGACATGAAAGTGATTAAGTGTAGGTACTTTAAATGTTAATTTTTGTATTGAATGTAGTTTAGTTTGGTAACTTTGTAGGTGACTTAGTGACTTAAAAATGTTGAAAATGTGAATTGTTCATTTTGAATGTAGTTTAGTTTGGCAACTTGATAGGTGACTTAGTGACTTAAAAGTGATTAAGTGTAGATACTTGAAATTTGAATTTTTCATTTTGAATTTTGTTAAGCTTGGTAACTTGGGAGTTGACTTAGTGACTTGAAATTGATTAAGTGTAGGTATATAAAATGTAAATTTTTGAATCAAGTGTAGTTTAGTTAGATAACTTAGGAGATGATTTAGTTACTTGAAAATATTGAAAATGTGAATTTTTCATTTTGAATGTAGTTTAGTTTGGTAACTTGGGAGGTGACTTAGTGACTTGAAAGTGATTACGTGTAGGTAATTGAAATGTGAATTTTTTATTTTTTTCATATTTTTAAGCTTGGTAACTTGGGAGGTGGCTTAGTGACTTGAAAGTGATTAACTGTAGGTACATAAAATGTAATTTTTGTATTGAATGTAGTTTAGTATGGTAATGTGAGAGGTGACTTAGTGACTTGAAAGTGATTAAGTGTTGGTACTTGAAATGTAAATTTTTCTTTTTTTCATTTTTTATTTTGTTAAGCTTGGTAATTACGGAGGTGACTTAGTGATTTTAAATTTATTAAGTGTATGTATATGAAATTTGAATTTTTGTATTGAATGTAGTTTAGTTTGATAACTTGGGAGGTGACTTATAACTTGAAAATGTTGAAAATGTGAATTTTTATTTTGGATGTAGTTTAGTTTGGTAACTTGGGAGGTGATTTAGTGACTTGAATGTAATTAAGTGTAGGTACTTAAAATGTGAATTTTTATTTTGATTTTTGTTAAGTTTGGTAACTTGGGATGTGACTTAGTGACTTGAAAGTGATTAAGTGTAGGTACTTAAAATGTTTGGTTTTTTATTGAATGTAGTTTAGTTTGGTAACTTTGGAGGTGACTTAGTGACTTGAAAATATTGATAATGTGAACTTTTCATTTTGAATGTAGTTTAGTTTGGCAACTTGGGAGGTGACTTAGTGATTTGAAAGTGATTAAGTGAAGATACTTGAAATGTGAATTTTTTATTTTGAATTTTGTTAAGCTTGGTAACTTGAGAGGTGACTTAGTGACTTGAAAATGATTAATTGTAGGTATATGAAATGTGAAATTTTGTGTTAAATGTAGTTTAGTTTGGTAACTTGGGAGGTGACTTAGTTACTTGAAGATGTTGAAAATATGAATTTTTCATTTTGAATGTAGTTTAGTTTGATAACTTGGGAGGTGATTTAGTGACTTGAAAGTGATTAAGTGTAGGTATTTGAATGTGAATTTTTTATTTTGAATTTTTTTAAGCTTGGTAACTTGGGAGGTGACTTAGTGGCTTGTAAGTGATCAAGTGTAGATACTTGAAATGTGAATTTTTATATTTAATGTAGTTTATTCTAGTAATTTTTTTTACAAAATTATCTAAAAAATCGACCACATTTGGTTTGTTTGCTGAAAGTTTTTCAAAATACCGACCATTTGTGGTCGGTTTATTAAAAAATTCAGAAATTTTTACAAAAAACGACCACATGTGGTCGGTTTTCAAAAAAGATTTTCAGAAAACTGTCCACATGTGGTCACTTTTGTTTAAATTAATTAATTAATTTATATATAAGAATCGACCACAAGTGGTCTATTTATTTTATAAATTAATTCATTAATTTAAATATAAAACCGACCACTTGTGGTTGTTTTATTTTAAAATTTTATTTTTATTTAATTTATATAAGCGACCACTTGTGGTCGCTTTTGTTTTTAAAAAATTAATATTGAATTTTAAATATATATATTTTTAAAAAAAAATCGACCACATGTAGTTGATTTTAAAAAAATTACCACACTTTTCGACCACGTATTTTGATCGATTTTGTGGTCCCAGGAAAACTCACCCGTGGTAGAGTTCCTGTTTTTTTTTAGTAGTGCTTAGTTGTATTGAGATACAAGAGTCCTCCAAGTTGAAATAAATTAAAAGGGAGAAGAGAAAAGTTGAGAATCTCAAGAGGAAATATATATTATCTGGCAACAAGGCAGAAATATATATTACCTGGCAACAAGTACCAATTCAAGTGTTTAATTGTGGCGCGGTGCCAATCGTGTTGAATAACAGTGCATTGGTCACCGAGAAGCAGTAGTTATTTTGAACCCAAACATATTATCATACTTTGTTTGAATTTGATTTATTTTATCTCAGATTTTTTCTACACTTATAGATAGTCCCTAAACATCATTTTGGAGGAGAGATAATACATCAAAACACCCCTAAACTTGTAGCTAAAATTTACTTTAGATTCTAAACTTGTAAGACAATTATTTACCCCCTTAACAACTTTAAAGTGAATTTTTTATCACCCTAAAAAAAATTATTCCACTCTCACTACGGAGAGTGAAGTACACACGCTCCACGTCATTGCAAACTCAGTGCCATGTCATTGACATATAAGAAATTATAATTTTTTTTAAAAAGTAATCCAACACACATATTATTTTTATATATTTTTTTAAAACAATAAAAAATATATAACTATACTATTTATATATATATATATATATATATATATATATATAAAACCCACCCCACCCCCTTCCTCCTCCTTCGTCTTCTTCAATAGCCAACCCCATCCCACTCCCGTCATTCCTCCTTCTCCTTATGCTTCAACAGCCCCCCCACCCCCACCCCCCTCTTTCCACCTTCTCCTTATGCTTCAATATGCCCCGCCACCATTAACACCAATAACTTTCACTCAATCAATAACTCACCGGAAAGCACCCACCTCCACCGTGAACCACCTTACAAATTCCCCCAAATGAATCACTAATAAAAACTCCACATGAAAGAGAGATTTATGAACTTGAAAGGAAGATTTTGGGGTAGAGATGCTATTAAAGAAAAGGAAAAATCACACGTAGATGATGTGAATTTGGATGAGTTTCCATTTTTAGTGAATGAAATGAAAGTGTATTTTTCAAATAATGAAGAAAGGTTAAAGAGATTGGGGAAGAAGAAATTGAAACAAATGAATAAGAAATGGATAGAGTTGAAATTGGAAGAATCTGAACTTATGGTAAATAAAAGTCAATTGTTTCATGAAAATTTGAAATTTGTTGTTGAAGGTTCAATGGGTGTAAGGAAGGAGGAGAAAAAAAATAAAGGTTAAAAATATTAAAGTGGGCCCCACTAATTTTTTTTATACTTTTTTTAACTGAAACGCGCTTTTATTTTATTTTTTGTCACGTTAGCCCTTAAGGGGTGTAAAATAATACATTTTAAAGTTGTTAAGGGGGGTAAATAATTTCCATACAAGTTTAGGGTCTAAAGTAAGTTTTGGCTACAAGTTTAGGGGTGTTTCAATGTATTATCTCTTTGGAGGATAACTTTTGACTTGAAAAGAGCTATGAATTGTCGTGGAGGCCGGAGAACATTTTGATTTTTACCATTTCTTCTTACTATTATTAGTTTTTATTGTTCTTTGAATTATTTGTTATTTTTCTTTCATGTCTATGTGAAATTTCTCGTTCTAGAGTTATGGTTCGGAATATTGAGCTCAATTGATTGGCTTATTGTATTAATCACTATTTATTTGCTTATTCCTTCATTGTTATATTTTATTGAATCATGAACAATGAAGCACAACTTTAAACGAAAAAAATTAAACTCGAGAGTGAAAACCCTAGGGTGTAAACAAGGTAAGTAGAGAAAGATCTTAACCCTAATAAGTAGGCAAATATGCAGTTATGATAGAAATATATCTAGTTTGCCTTATTTTCTTGGCTAGAGGAAGAAAATCAGTTTCCTTTATATCTTTAAGTCATGCTTAAGAAAACATAAGAGTTGAAGATGACATAAAGATTTTGATAACGATTCGCGAGGGGTATTCACTTTATTAGCCTCACATCCAATAAATTAGGTAAACTATAATCAAATCTACACTTAAAGTTGAGCTTGAATTATATAACTGTCACGATCCGAACTAGGGCCTGGCCGTGACGGACATCCCGAACCATGAAGGTTCGGACGTCCTACTCTATCTGATCTGGTAATCATGCACAACATTCATATAGTAAAAGAAAATGCAGAATTATGATCTACTACGAAAACATGGTCATACTCTAGATTTCAGTTTAACAATATGGAATGAAATCCGAAAACAACTAAACAACTTCTGGAACAGTCTGCGAAATCTCTACTACATAATCTAAAGATAATTGTCTGAAAAGCTGGGACAAGTCCCCCAATAGACCAAAACCATAACTGATAATAAATGTCTGAAAATAACTAGGCCTTCTGAAATATAGAAGGCGCACCGACTAGACCCCGCACTTCTGTCTGAAGAAATCTACTGCTTATCAGGATCCCTGGACTGTGCCTCAGAACCTGGAAGGTAGGAGGGGGTCAATACAAATGTACTGGTACTCAGAGCAATCCAAAATAAAGCTTTTAATATAAATAAAATAGTTGAGAGCTAGTCATAAAACATCACATACAATATAAATTCCAAAACACATGGGCATCTTTGATAATCATAAAACTTTCTGTCAATGAAACCTCTGATCTTTGTATTACTTCTGAGTTAGGTGGTACTCCCCTACACGTCTGATATTCCACGGGCTTTATGAAATCCGCCATTGACTTGGCGGGGAAGCCCCCAACCTAAGTGTACCGCAAGGGTTGGAGTTTCTGAGTCTGGTACGCCACAGGGCACTAGGCCAGCGTATAATAATATACCCGGATCGGTAAATTACGATTTTGAACAATGAGTTGTCTGAACTCGTGCCTTATTCGGGAAACCACCTAAGCTCTCTTTATACCTAATTTTAGTCTGTTTTGAAACATGCATCATTCTCATTTCAAAAATCTGAAAATTTGATTTCAAACATGCATTTTATTCTGTTCCGAATTAACATGGCATTATCTGAGTTGGTATCGTCACACCAAGATTTGCAAGTCCTTTTTCTGAGCCATAATGAATCATGTATGATTCTTTAATCAAAACTCAATTCAGACCACCCAAACATACAAATAGTATAAGAGATTTCATGTTCCGAAATATAAGTCAAAATGTGCAAGAATTCTTCAAACATATGGTGGTCATGTGCTTTTGGGAAAACCATGCACTCTTTCATTATATGTATATTCAACATTTATCTACATGCTCAACCCTCACTTTTGATTCCACAATCATGTTCAAATCATAGTATAAATCAAGAATTTTCATATCATGCTTTTTAAAACAATCCATATCATACGCATAATAGGAAAAATCATATCAAGAGAGGGATTCATTATAATTCATGCTCTCAATTGAATATTCATCCTTAAACATATGCATACATATATATAAAATTTCAAATCAATTTGGGGAAAGGACAATGTCATTGAGACTTCTAAAACATGATTATAAATCATAAATCTAAAACCCTTTTCTTAAAATCATGATTTCTATGCCCATGAAATTTTTAGGAAAACCCCATGTACCTCAATTTAGGAATTTGATGAATGATTCTTGAAGCCTACGGTTTGGGGATTCCAAATTTTCAATTACTTTCGAAAACCCTCGGTTGAATCTTGAGTTATTTGGGTTTTTAGTTTGAACCCCTATAGAGTGTTCTTGAGTAATTTGGATGATTGTGAATGTATTCTGGTGTCTTTGGGATTAAATCTCGTGTTTAAGCTGATAAGGGGGGTGAAAAATACCTAATGTACCCTTAGTGAGACGGAATAAAAATATAACTGGGAGCCCGATTTTTATGGGCCACCGCGACGTGCCACAATCGCGGTGGCTCACTGAAAATTGATGAATGGGATTCTTAGGGTCACCGTGACACGGAGCCATTGCGTTGTCCCACTGGTTGGGACCTCGAGCTTCAGTGCGTCGCGCCACAATTGCGTAAGGCTACTGAAATTTGACAATTGTTAAATAGACCCCCTCCGCGACGCGCCAAGCAGCAAAATGATGGTGTTTTACGACTAAGACTTAAATTAGCCATAACTTTTTGTCCGGGTATCGAATTTGGGCGAATCTTATATCGACGAAAAACTCATTCAATTTTCCACATGATAAAAAGTCAAAATTAGGAAAATTATATGTGGTTTAAAATTTACTCACTTTGAAAATAAAAAATGAGACTAAGTCTCTTTGACACTATTCTAGTTATTTAACTCTAAAAGCATATTACCACGAGTTAACACATTGATGATGCTGGGCGTTACAAGAAACCATCAAACTTGTATGAACACAAACAAAACAATAAGAGAAACTATAAGAGAAACTATATGCAACTAGAATTGTGTTTAAACCTACAATTCAATATGAAAATTTCATGTATAAAGGCATTATTAACAATTGAAAGCATTGAATAATTCGTACTTAATAAGCATTATTGGGATAATTTACTTGTAGTTTAGACTTGATTAGCAACAATATATAATATTGTCTTGTTGATAGTTATGTTAGCATTTTCATGTTAGAATTTAGAGTTAAAAATAATGAAAAATATATTTAGGATTAGGTAGGGCGACCTGACCTGCCCCATGACCAACATAGAACTAAGTTAAGTTGGCCACTTTACGATCTATCATCATGATGAGTTGGCTCAATTCAGTCCGTCAAATTTTAAAGCTTTTATTGACTAGGCTCAGGTGGTCTTGAACCGGACAATGTTGACAGCTCTAGTGTTAACTACTTCAATCTCCCCATTTTATGTAGAATTCTTGATTTTAGTCAAGGCATTGTCTATGATTCGGCGATTCATTCTTTAACAGAAAGAACTTGTATTTAACGTAGCACGAAATGCAAAAACTTATTATTTTAATATTTATGATTTTAAATATGTCATATATAATCTTTGACGAGAATCATCTAAGACGAGAATCATCTAATTAAGGGTTAAATTTAAAAAGAACTTAAGCTAAATTATTCATTAGAAAATGTGATTATTTAAAAAAGGAGGTCTAAAATGGCCTTCGGAATAAAAAAGGGTCTGAAATGGTACGTTACTCAAGTCTCGATGAGGCACTTGCCAGTTGCCACTACATAAAACAAAACCTATTGCCCGTTTCGTCACTCAACAATCTACACACACACCGCTTTGTTTGTGTCGCTCATTTTCAAAGATATTTTCCCCTTCTGAGTCGTGGAAGTATAGCCCTACCACTATGGGACGCCTTGAAAGATTCAATCACAGCATACACGGGTTTATCTCCTGCAACTTTTTTCACAGTTGTTGCTTTGGCTCTTGCTTTCTACTATCTTGTCTCGGGGCTATTCGGTTCATCTAATCATGGTCATCATCAAAGGTCTAGAGAATTTGAGGAATAGGCACAGGTTTTGCCCTCTCCTGTTCAACTTGGAGAAATTAGTGAAGAGGAGTTGAAGGAATATGATGGGTCTGATCCTAATAAGCCTTTGCTGATGGCTATTAAGGGTCAGATCTATGATGTCTCTCAGAGCAGGTATTGTTATTGATCTGCAAGTATTTTTTTAAGCTATTTTGCCTTCTGGTTGTCTCTTATTTTGGCATTATCTGCAGTTTATGTGTTTTTCTTTTGTTAGATGCTTTTGGATTTTTGAATGATATGCTTTTGGGTGTGGATTCTTCCTTTGTTGATTATTACTGCCTCAGTTTTAATTTGTTTGTTTACTTTCCTTTTTAGTCCCTTTAGAAAAGAATGCCTCTTTCCCTTTTTGGCAACTCTTGGTTCTAACTTTACACCTGATATTTTTTAGTTTGGCCACAAAATTAAAGGACATTTGGATATCTTTAATTTAAACTACAACATTCAAAAGTTTCAAAATAGGACAAACAAATTGAAACAAATGGAGTAATTTAGATACTTTTTCTTGATGATTATGGTAAAATTCAAAACCTTATATGCACCTTTAAGCTCATCTGTTAAAGCATAAGAACTTTTGGTGATTTTTGAAAAGTTTCAATCCTTACATTATGTCCATTTCAAGTAGAGTTGCTTTTTGTTTGTTCTTTGCTAAAAAATAGTAGTGTGTTTTCTGAAGTTCTCAGGATTTGAAGTTTGGTATTTTACATACCATTGCTTAATATTCTGGATTTGGCACGTTAATTTGTGTAATTAGGGCTTATGCCTAGGGTTGGAAAACGGGGTAGGATGGTTGTGATGCGAACCTGGGTAAACCTGCTTAGACTTGAATCCACCCTGCATAATTTTCGAAAAATGGTCAAATACCCCCCAACCTTTATCCCAAATCCCAAGTACACACTTATACTTTGAGAGGGTCCTATGACGCCCTAAACTATTTTAAAATGAAATTATTACCCCCTCGAACTATTTTAAAGTGGAATATATACCCCTCTAAAAACTCATACCCAGATTTTATTTTGATTTGTGGTCTACACGCGCTGCCACGTGTCATGCCACGTAATTCCACGTCATGTATTATTTTTTTACTATAAAAAATTAATTCCACGTCATGCCACGTCGTCATCTTCTTCCTCTTCTTCTTCTATTCTTCTTCTTCAATGGCATAATGAATCATATGGAATTCACACGATATGTAATCTTATCAAAATCAAATCAACAATTAATGTCTAAAAATATTCGGTTTTCACAAAATGGCGTTGCGACAGTGATGGTGCCGGAAAATTCA
Source organism: Capsicum annuum (assembly GCF_002878395.1). Classification (NCBI taxonomy): domain Eukaryota; kingdom Viridiplantae; phylum Streptophyta; class Magnoliopsida; order Solanales; family Solanaceae; genus Capsicum; species Capsicum annuum. The sequence continues at coordinate 55,314,844 of NC_061116.1, read as the reverse complement.
AAATTCCGATGAATTTATTTTCCAATCTGAATTGATTCAACATTCTCACGTAATTCGAGTTCTTGGATGCCATTGAAGAAGAAGAATAAAAAGAAATGTCATTGATGAGTTCGTAGATGCCATTGAAGAAGAAGAAGAAAAAAAAAATTAATTGCCATTGATGGGTTCTTGGATGCCATTGAAGAAGAAGAAGAATAATTGAAGAAGAAAAAGAAAAAAATTAATTGCCATTGATGGGTTCTTGGATGCCATTGAAGAAGAAGAAAAGTAGGAAAAAAATTAATTGCCATTGATGGGTTCCTGGATGTCATTAAAGAAGAATAAGAATTGGAGAAGAAGAAGAAGGGAAGTAGAAGAAATGAAGAAGAAGAAGAAAGAAAAGTAATAATTAAAATTATATATATAGAAATATTAAAAATAAATTTTTAATAAAATATTTTCGTTCTCACTCTCTTTAAAGAGAGTGAAACACTCTCTTGCTATGTCAGCAATGGAGGGGTGATGATTTCATTTTAAAATAGTTCAGGGGGGTCATAGGACCTTCTCAAAGTTATAAGTGTGTAGTTGGGATTTGGGGTAAAGGTTGGGGGGTATTTGATCATTTTCTCTTATTATTTTTAACTAAGTTTGATGCTTAAAAAAAAAAACTTCTGCTAATTAGTACTCCCTCCATTTCGGAATAAGTGAATTGTTGGGGTATTTATTGGTGTTTCAAAATAAGTGAATTATTGAATTTTTTTTCAAATTTACCCTTATGATTTGACAATCAATTAACTTTTGAAAAGGTACTACAAGGTCAACTTTTTCTTTTTTTGGGGTAAAAATGGAAAGTTGTGTTAAATTTATGTCTCTAATGCTTTTTCCTTAATCCGTGTGCCAAAATCCAACAATTCATTTATTATGAGACGGAGGGATTACTATTTTAGAATTAATATTAATTCGATAACGGAAGTTTTTTTACACTTCTGTTGTCTGACTGGATGGGAAAATCTTTGGATTAAATGTTTCATTTTCCCAATGTTCTCGAAAATCCATTGTGTTTCTCTGCTGGTTAGGTGGTGATTCTACGTGAAGGGCGAGAGTGGTTGAAAGGTCTTATAAATGTTGTAGTTTCAATTCCTCAAGATAGTAAAGGTGGCCTGTGTGTGATTGATTCTTAGACAAGTGGCTCGAGTTCTCCATGTTTAATTCAAGCAGCTTTGTGATCATCACCGTTTGGATAGTAATCAACTAGTCTTCTTAACCAATGTATTCATTCAATCATTCTTATTTTGTTTACCATCTGTGCTAAAGCGCTTAGGCTACCACTGAAGCAATACCTAGTGACTGTGCCAGGGTTGCTAAATCAGCCAACGGCCACTTTAGCGCCCTCTGTTAAAGTGACAAAATGGACACTTTAGCGGTCCCACCAACTGTGGAGACGTGGAAAATTCCAAATCTTTGCGGACTCCTCGGGTTTCATCCAGATTCCCAAGAATGCAAACGAACTATGCTATCCTATCAAATGCACTAGGTATTCAATCATTCTTATTTTGTTGAGGTTCTGGGAAAAAGGAAACATATTTACTTTGTTGCTTATGCAGTTTTATTTACGTCCAGTAAAGCCTTGTTGGAGTGGATAAATTGCTTAAGTGGAATTTATAACTCTTGGATTTGAAAAATATTAAATTGGTCCTTGTCCTTGTTTCAGCCGACGAATCATCAAATGAAGATCTCAAATAGAAATCTGAGGTCAAATTGCTTTATATGTCGTCCCGTAAGTCTCATGTACATTAAATTCATCCACAACTATATGGCTTGATAGATCAAATATCTTGACACAAGTCTGAAAAAGTTCCTTCCTCAAATGTAAACATAACACATCTTAATCAACCATTAAGCTTTATGAATTGCTGAGGAATTGTCATATTTTCTGTAATTTTTCTACAGTAGGTGCTGCCACCACATAGTTGTGTTTAAATGTGTGTTCCTGCAGAATGTTCTATGGACCTGGTGGACCTTATGCATTGTTTGCTGGAAAGGATGCTAGTAGAGCTCTTGCCAAGCTGTCCTTTGAGGAAAAAGACCTTACAGGGGATATCTCTGGCCTTGGTGCATTTGAGCTTGATGTGTTGCGAGATTAGGAGTTCAAATTCATGAGCAAATACGTTAAAGTTGGCACTGTGAAACAGGCGGTGCCAGTAAATGATAGGGAAGCTAATGACAGATTTGTTGAAGCAACTGATGGTGCAGCTCAGCCAGCCAAGGCTGATGCTTCAGGTAGTGCCAAGCCATTGGAAGATGGTCCATCAAAAGGTTCTGAGGCTGCTAATGATGCTCCTTCAGAGACTGTTGCTGCTGAATCGGTCGTCAAATCGGAGGCTGATGTTGACAAGAAGGACTAGTTGGGACAATTTTAGTTCAAGCAAAGCTGATAAGTGAGAACCAAAGGGATCTGCTCTATAGAGATCCAAAATACATAGCATCCGGTGCATTTGTTGATTATCTTATCTCAGATGAGGCTTCTTAATTAGCAGTCAAGTACTAAAGTAAATTTCTAGATTGTTTTATGAAATAATGGATAAAGCATTTTACTTTATCTTGTCTAAACCAGGGCAACTCGTGTTGCAGCTGCAGTCTCCATATCACGTCTAATTCGTGTGCATACATTTGGTCTTTAATTTCCACGGCTTCGCACTAAAAGATATGTCTAGAAGTTTGGGATAGACCCAAGATAGCTGGCATAATACTTCTTTAGATTCTATTCTTGGGTGTGTCAACTATGTTTAGATAGTTCTACTGCTTCACTTAAGGAGACCTTTCCTATTAATTTGATATGCTCAACGCAGCTCTTACCTTTTTCCCTGCATTGCTGTTTGTATCTTTTGACTCCTTTCTAGGAGGATATATCAATTTGTGTTGGTGAGCTGAACTGCTTTTGATCGCCATGTTCAAATCTTTAAGTGGTCCTATTTAAGCATGAATCCTAACTCATTTAGTCAGCCGGTAAAAAAAGTTTACTACCTCTCTAATGATTTCATCTTTACAAGTAACTTGCAACCAACTTGGTGGAAATACTGAAATACATGACAGACGTCAAATCTAACCAGTTTGGTCAGGCCAGGCCAGTCTTTCTCCTGTCGGTCATACCAAAGAAATAAAACAAACATGCAACCGCCTGATCGAATCTAATGAGCGACCCAAAACACATAAAAAACATCTAATGCACATCCAAAATTGTTGGTCCACAAAAAAAACACCAGTAAATACAATTTATGTTGTAAAATATATAGAATTGCAAACAAAATAATAGTAGAAGCAAATCAAGAACTATTCTTTTATTAATGATCAGATAGCAAATCAACAACTTTGTAAAGAGAGGAGAAGATATTTTATTACTTTGTGATGGCGTATATAATTTAATAAAAGACTCCTATTTATAGGACCCCTATTTATAGGAGATACTTTTTGGCCATCAAGTAACTCAACTAGTTGGTTTCATTTTAACCAAATTAATTTTTTCTTAGCTAATTTTTGCAATTAGTTCTCGTCGTTCAAGTAATATAAAATAGACATACACATAATTAATATATTTTACAATACTTCCACTTGGATGTTCATTAATAAATAATGTGTCTCGTTAAAACCTTAATAGAAAAAATTCAATAGAAAAAAGAGTACACACACCTTATAATACGCCTTTAGTGTTACCTCATCAAGAACCTTATCATCCAATTGAGACTTGGTTAAGAAAAAAAGAGTACAATGCGTATTTTACTTTCGCTGATGCAAACATTATTTAATTTTTCGGAGACGATGCATTACAATCTTGTATATCAACTTCTCAAAATTGAGGTTGGTAATGCTTTAGTGAACAAACCCGCTAAATTATCAGCCGATTGAATTTGTTGAACGTCTATTTCACATTTCTTTTTAAGATCATGAGTAGGAAAAAAAACTTTGATGAAATATGTATTATTCTGTCTTTTTTAATGTATCCTTCCTTCAGCTGAGCTATACTTGCATTATTGTAGTTGTACATTGTGATTGGAATATCTCTTTTAAAGAAAATCACATATTTCGTGAATATGCTGAGCGATGTAACCGCCTGATGGAATCTAATGAGCGACCAAAAAAAAATTAAAAACATCTAATGCACACCCAAAATTGTTGGTCCACAAAAAAGCACCAGAAAATACTAGAGATGTTGTAAACTATATAAAATTGCAAACAAAATTATACTAGAAGCAAGCCAAGAACTTTTCTTTTATAAATGATCAGATAGCAAATCAACCACTTTGTAGGGAGAGGAGAAGACATTTTATTAGTTTGTGATGGTGTATATAATTGAATAAAAGACTCCTATTTATAGGAGATACGTTTTGGCATCAAGTAACTCAACTAGTTGGTTTCATTCTAACCAAATTAATTTTTTCTTAGCTAATTTTTGCAATTAGTTCTTGTCCTTCAAGTAATATAAAGTAGACATACACATAATTAATATATTTTACAATACTTCCGCTTGAATGTTCACTAATAGATAATGTGTCTCGTAAAAATCTTAATAGAAAAAGCTCAATAGGAAAAAAAGTACACGCACCTTATAATACTCCTTTAGTATTGCCTCATTAAGAACCTTATCAGGAAAACTCAATTGAGACTTGGTTAAGAAAAAAATAGTACAACACATATTTTACTTCCTCTGATGCAAACATTATTTAATTTTTTTGAGACGATACATTACAATCTTGTATACCAGCTTCTCAAAATTGAGGTTGGTAATGTTTTAGTGAACAAACCCACAAAATTATCAGCCGATTGAATTTGTTGAACGTCTATTTCACATTTCTTTTTAAGATCATGGGTAAGAAAAAAAACTTTGATGAAATATGTATTGTTCTATCTTTTTTAATGTATCCTTCCTTCAGCTGAGCTATACTTGCATTATTGTATTTGAACATTGTGATTGGATTATCTCTTTTAAAGAAAATCACATATTTCGTGAATATGTTTAATGATGCAACCACCTTATAGCATCTAATGGGCGATACAAAAAATTAAAAAACATCTAATGCACACTCAAAATTATTGGTCCACAAAAAATGCACCAGAAAATACAATAGATATTGTAAAATATATAGAATTGCAAATAAAATAATATTAGAAAAAAACCAAGAACTATTTTTTCTCATTAATGATCAGATAGTAAATCAACAACTTTGTAGAGAGAGGAAAAGATGTTTTATTTATTTGTGATGGTGTATATAATTGAATAAAAGACTCCTATTTATAGGAGATACTTTTTGTCCATCAAGTAACTCAACTAGTTGGTTTCATTCTAACCAAATTAATTTTTTCTTAGCTAATTTTTGCAATTAGTTCTTGTCCTTCAAGTAATATAAAGTAGACATACACATAATTAATATATTTTACAATACTTTCGCTTGAATATTCATTAATAGATAATGTGTCTTGTAAAAATCTTAATAGAAAAAGCTCAATAGAAAAAAGAGTACACACATTTTATAATACGCCTTTAGTATTGCCTCATTAAGAACTTTATCAGAAAAACCCAATTGAGACTTGGTTGAGAAAAAAAGAGTACAACACATATTTTACTTCCTCTGATGCAAATATTATTTAATTTTTTTGACACGATACATTAAAATCTTGTGTATCAGCTTCTCAAAATTGAGGTTGGTAATGTTTTAGTGAACAAACCCACAAAATTATCAGCCAATCGAATTTGTTGAAAGCCTATTTCACATTTCTTTTTAAGATCATGGGTAAGAAAAATAACTTTGATGAAATATGTATTGTTCTATCTTTTTTAATGTATCCTTCCTTCAACTGAGCTATACTTGCATTATTGTATTTGAACATTGTGATTGGATTATCTCTTTTAAAGCAAATCACATATTTCTTGAATATGTTCAGTGATGCAACCACCTGATGGCATCTAATGAGCGATAAAAAAAATTAAAAAACATCTAATGAACACCCAAAATTATTGGTCCACAAAAAAAGCACTAGAAAATACAATAGATATTGTAAGATATATAGAATTGCAAATAAAATAATACTAGAAGAAAACCAAGAACTTTTTTTTTTATTAATGATCAGATAGCAAATCAACAAGTTTGTAAAGAGAGGAGAAGATATGTTATTACTTTGTAATGGTGTATATAATTGAATAAAAGGCTCCTATGTATAGGAGATACTTTTTGGCCATCAAGTAACTCAAGTAGGTTGTTTCATTCTAACCATATTAATTTTTTCTTAGCTAATTTTTGCAACTAGTTCTTGTCCTTCAAAGTAATATAAAATAGACATACATATAATTAATATATTTTACCGTTTGGATGTTCATTAATAGATAATGTGTCTCGTTAAAACCTTAATAGAAAAAGCTCAATAGAAAAAAGATTACACACACCTTATAGTACGCCTTTAATGTTGCCTCATTAAGAACCTTATCAGAAAAACTCAATTGAGACTTGGTTAATAAAAAAAGAGTACAACGCGTATTTAACTTTCGCTAATGCGAAAATTATTTAATTTTTGGAGACGACACACTACAATCTTGTATACAGTTTCTCAAAATTGAGGTTGGTAATGCTTTAGTGAACAAACCCACTAAATTATCAGCCGATTGAATTTGTTGAACATCTATTTCATATTTCTTTTTAAGATCATGAGTAAGAAAAAAATCTTTGATGAAATATGTATTGTTCTGTGTTTTTTAATGTATCCTCCCTTAAGCTGAGCTATACTTACATTATTGTATTTGTATATTATCATTGGAATATCTCTTTTAAAGAAAATCACATATTTCGTGAGTATGTTGAGTGATGCAACCGCCTGATGGCATCTAATGAGCGACCAAAAATAAATAAAAAACATCTAATGCACACTCAAAATTGTTGGTCCACAAAAAAAGCACCAGAAAATACAATAGATATTGTAAAATATATAGAATTGCAAATAAAATAATACTAGAAAAAAACCAAAAACTTTTTTTTTCATTAATGATCAGATAGCAAATCAACAACTTTGTAGAGAGAGGAGAAGATATTTATTACTTTATGATGGTTTATATAATTAAATAAAATACTCCTATTTATAGGAGATACTTTTTGGTCATCAAGTAACTCAACTAGTTGGTTTCATTCTAACCAAATTAATTTTTTATTAGCTAATTTTTGCAACTAGTTCTTGTCCTTCTAGTAATATAAAATAGGCACACACATAATTAATATATTTTACAATACTTCCACTTGGATGTTCATTAATAGATAATGTGTCTCGTTAAAACCTTAATAGAAAAAGTTCAATAGAAAAAAGAGTACACACACCTTATAATACGCCTTTAGTGTTACCTCATCAAGAACCTTATCAGAAAAACCCAATTGAGACTTAGTTAAGAAAAAAAGAGTACAACACATATTTTACTTCCGCTGATGTAAATATTCTTTAATTTTTTGGAGACGATGCACTACTATCTTGTATATTAGCTTCTCAAAATTGAGGTTGGTAATGCCTTAGTGAACAAAACTGCTAATTTATCGGCCGATCGAATTTGTTGAACGCCTATTTCACATTTCTTTTTAAGATCTTAGTAAGAAAAAAAACTTTGATGAAATCTGTATTGTTCTGTCTTTTTTAATGTATCCTTCCTTCAGCTGAGCTATACTTGCATTATTGTATTTGTTATCACTTATTTCGTGAATATGTTGAGTATTGATCTCAATCAAATACACTCTCAACTTGTTTCATAAAAGGCTATTATTTCCACATTATTTGAAGAAGTGACAACAATATTTTCTTCATTCAATGCCAAGCTATAGGTATGTCTCAAATAGCTTGTATGAGATCGAGTTTTATGTAGATTGGGTAAATATCCTGTATTTGTATAACAAATCAAGTCTTACTTGTATTTATTAGAATACAATAATCTCATGTCAATAGTTTTTTGCATATATATGTTTAACACCAGTCCAATGTCTTCTCATTTGGAGAGGAGTTGAATCTAGCCAATACACTTACAAGAAACTCTTCATTCGTTTTCCTTTCTGCATATGTTAATTGATGGATAAATATTTTATTTGTCAAATGTTCCAAGTACATATTCAGTAATATGCATTTCTAGTTGCCTCATTAAAAACTTGCCAAAAAATCTACTGGGATAAAACCTCAACTAAGGAAAAAAAGAGTGCAGCGCGTATTATACTTACACTAATTAAAATATCACTTAATTCTTATAAATGATGACCCTAATACATAAGTGTGCCAATTTCACTAAAACATGATACTTTCTAATCATTTTCATGAGATTAAAATTGATCTTTCTTATGTTACGCAATATCAAAGCCATTGGGGTACTAAATGGAATTACTTTAAAACGTTAAATCCTTCCAGGATTTTCATATAACTTTGACATCTAGCTATACATGACAGTTATTCATTATACGTATTCAAACTTTTCAATATTTTCAAGATGAAAGAAAGCTCATTGCATCTGCCACAAGAAAACACATATTTATATAATAATGTCAGGACTTAATGTGAAGAACCTTTATGCCTCAATGCACAAATCGTACTTTATATCTTATAATTTTACTTTTCGCATAATAACTCATTCATACTTTCACTGATACTATACCTTGGTCTTTGGACTATAACTCCAAATAATTAATTTTTCAAGTGAAATAAAATACTTAAATTACATACTTTTATGTGGTTCGTTATTTACCATTCAATAATTTTTGAAAAATTTGATTCAAAATCCTCGATACAATTTATAATGTTGAGCACTACCTTATATCAAGATACCATCGACGTTCATTTCATATCGATTTTAATATGACATAACTTATTAATATCTCTTCATATTCATTAGTTTTAGGTATATGAATCTTTGTCAAAATTTTATAATGTGTTATGTCTGTGTTCTTTCGATACACTTGCCTCATTATCATGATCATTTGCTCCTTTCTTTATTTAAGGACCTTTACCTTTGAAATCAATAGGCCTATCACATTTTAGGCGTGTCATAAACTATCCTTTAAGGATTTTTTTACTAGAGTATTTACAGCTGAATCATAACATAGGGTTAGCAACACACATCTAACTATTAGTTTGCAACTATTTGCAAATAAATCATCTCTTGAGCTTTGAGTTTTTTTTTTTTTTTTACGAGGATCTGGATAATTCATTCCACACATAATTTTCTATTATTAATCATTCCCCCCCTAATGTTAGGATATCTAACAATATTTTTATAACTTCTAGAGAACCATCTTTGTGCGTAGTAGAATAATTGAATCATATACTGCATATTTAAATTTTCAGATGAAAATTATTTGTTTCCTAATTCGGAACTAATAGTGATAAGGAAATCTTAATGGCTTGATGCATACAAGTGCTGCTATATTATAAATAGCATATCTCATATCAAATTTATTTTGGGAGATTTGTTCTCATAAGTAATTGTATAACTATGATTGAAAGAACATAATTCCACTAAACCAACCAACATTATCATCATAATTTATTGTTTTGAACAACGCTCTTAATTTTACAATTCAAGCAAACAACATTATAAAATTCAAAATACAAGTTGATAGAAAAGCATATGTGATCATTCCTGTCTTGACTCGATTTACGAGTCATGATGGCACCTAATCTATTCTGCTAGTAAGTAAGTCAAATTGTAACTCAGAGTTAAAATACGATAGGTTAACTTCGTGGAAATTCCCCAGAAAAGCCAGATCAGCAATCTAACACAATAAAGAAGTAAGACAAAGAAATAGTTTAAAGGTAGTCACTACATAAATACCATCCCACTACCTGATAGAGTCAGTGTAAGAGCATCTAGAAATAAAAATACAACCCAAGTATCTACAATCAATAGCCAGACTTGAACTGGTAAATATAATTAATAGCTGAACTTTAACCGATAAATATAATCAATAGTCGATCTTGAATCGATAAATATAATCAATAGATGAATTTAAACGAATAAATATAATTAATAGCCGAACTTAAATCGGTAAATATATCATCAATAGCATATGCATCTTTTGAATTCAAACCGATAATTATAAATATATCAACATAATTAATAGCATCATCAATAACATAAGTAATAACATAAACAATAGACATCAACCTTCACATCAATCAACATAACCATCAAGTGGCAAGGTTTCTCAAAATTGCCTCAATAAGCATTATCAAGAGTCTAACAAGCATAATAAGGTCTATAAAAACTAACATGCATCTTAGCTTAAGGTGGGTCAAGGGCCCACTTGTCATACCCCATATTTTCCTAGCATGATTTAAGTACCAATGCAAGAGCATTCATATATAAAATTTTCAAAATATCCATTGTTTTTTAGTTTAGAGCCTGCCATTACGTAGAAAATTCAATTAGCTTGCCAACGATGTAAAATTTGCCCAAATCCAATAATCGAGTAAGAAGTTATGGCGATTTTAAGTTTCAGTCGTTAAATACCATCATTTTGGTCACTAGCGCATCGCGGAGCCAGTCTAAGGACCCAGTTCATATTTGGTAATTTTCAGTGAGCCTCCGCGATAATGGTGCATCATGGAGGTGGCCAAAATAGCATTCCAAAGGCTTACCATGATAGCTCCGCGTCGCACCAAGCTTCCAGGTCCCAGTCGTAAATTTCCAGTAAGGCTTCACGATCTTGGCGTGTTGCGCCAGGGCCTCAAATCGCGATTTTTAGTTTTCCAGTTTGCATTTTTAATTTCCAAGGGGCAGTTTGGTCATTTTTCTAAGCCCTAAACTCATCCTAAACACAAAATTAAAGCCTAATAGGGCATTATACGCCCATTGTTCTCAAATTACTCTAAAGGGGATCCATTCTCTTTAAGAACACAAAAACTTTAGCTCTCAAATTCAAGGCCAAATCTCAAGAACTCACCATCAATCCTCTCAAATTCATTAACCTAGGTATGTTAAATATTCATTCATGGGTTCCTTTCACCCATAGAGTCCAAGCACCTAATTTTAATTATGATTTCACCCATGAATCTCCATGAACTATGATTTTACACCATGTATATATGAAATTATTGTTCTTATCCAATTCTCCATGTTTTAATGTTGTCATTCATTGAATTAATGATGATTTGACCAAACTATGAACTACATTATCCAATTCATGTTGAAGTTATGCTATTACTACAAGTTCCCTAACATTCCTATGATTTGACCAAACTATGGACTACAAGTGTTTGATAAAATGCCTACAAGAAAGATTATTTAATAAAAGCCTTCATGCTATGTCCTCTAAGCTTAAGTATTATGTTACTATTATTGCTTTTGAGTCCTGGGGGCATTAAATACCTGAAAACCATATTTAGTCTCATCTCAGTATCTTCAGAATGACTTCAAAATATATATTATAAGCATTACTAGATTAGTCAGTCAAACTTAAAATAGTCAGTAACTCAGTGTCATTCAGTTGGGAGTAGAAATTAGCACCGAGCGAGTGTAGGGATGACGGCTTCCCCGTTAGATAGGCAGAGTCGCTAGTAGCAGTCCTTAATTTCCAAAACTACGTAGCTAGCATAGGGTATGAGAAGTAACCCATCAGTGTAGGCTTGACTATCTCGCAGGGGTCACTCGTCAGTTCAGGCTTGACACCCTTAGTCTTTCGGGATAATACATCAGTATAGTGGATCCACACCGTCGGCGTTAGTACTCGTGGCACGCTATTGACACCCTTCCAGCTGGGGTTACTGGTTGGACCCCAATTAGCTCAGATTGGGGAATGTTGGTTAGATGATAGCTCCCACAGTCTCAGTCCAATAATCAGATCAGTAGTTCAGTCTCAGTGTTGTTTGACCAAGGCATACAGATAACAGTTATTTCAGTTTACAAACTTCTATTCAGTTCATGTTATATGCTTGGTCATATATCCCCAGTATCTACAGATTTCACGTACCTTTAGTATTTATAGACTTTCATGCATATACAGTATTTATAGATTTCACCTATTTTCAGTATCTACAGATTTCATGCCCTCTATTTAGTATTCCATGTTTTACATATATATTCAGATAATTATTATTCCTGTTCAAGAAACCATGCATGCCAGCCTACCTTATTTAGCATACCAGTACATTTAAAGTACTAATTTCATGCCATTCTTTTGCACTATGATGTATTGTATCATAGGTTCTGATTCCCAGTTCTCGGATCACGCTTAGACTTCTCAGATTCTCAGTAGTAGCAATGGTGAGTTCTCATATTTCAAGGATGGATTATTTTATTTCATGTCTTCAATCTAGTAGTTAGTTGGAGTTAGTTAGGGTCTGTCCCATCAACTCATATTTATTTAGTTTAGAGGCTTTTAGACAATACAGTCAGTTATTCAGTATTCAGACTTCAGTTGACATGACAGTTAGTTATTCAGTTTATCTTAGATTTTAGTATTTAGTCAAACTCAGATAATTATTTCTTCAGATTCATAATTCAGTATTTGATTCAGTTATTAAAACTTTATGGCATATCAGTTATTCTTCTGTATTTATTATTGTGTTATTCAGAGCTCATAGTGGGTACCAGCTCATGGGTTAGCTTGTGGCCCATCTAGACTGTAAGCACTATGTGACGCCTAGGGTGTACTCTCAGAGAATTACAAACTTGGTATTAGAGCCTAAGGTTTTAAAGTGTCCTAGGAAGTCTGAAAGCCAGATCAAGTAGAGTCTTGTGAATGGGTGTGTAGCGCGCTGTACTTATGGGTAGGAGGCTATAAGGCGTTTAGGAAAATTTTCCCTTCTTTCAGTATTCATGTCGTGCGAGTGAGCATGAGCTCAAGTTAAACTCTCAGTCTAATCTATTTCTTCCTTCTATTTACAGAACATGCCTCCCAAAAAGAATAATAGAAGAGGGGTAGAAAACCAGCCAGTACCTCTGCGTCCAGGCAGATCCTCTGGACAAGCAAGTCTCTCACGCAGAATTCAAAGCTTTATTTACCACTCCAGCAAACTCCGTAGCATCTCAAAATGAACGTTCAGATGTTGTTCCGACCAACCCAGTGGTCAATACTGCTACAACCAGAATTTGAGACTTCACCCAAATAGATTCTCCTTCCTTCACGGGATCCAAGTCTGAAGAGGATCCATAGGAATTCTTAGATATGATTCAAAAAGTAATAGATGCTATAAGGGTGACAACCAGTGAGAGTGCTGAGTTGGCTACATATTAGTTACAAGATGTAGCCCATACTTGGTTTAAGCAGTGGAAGGTAGATAGGGGTATTGATGTGTAATGCTTTGAAAATCTATCTCGAGATGTCACATGGTGCTTAGGATCCCAAGTGATCCCAAGTTAACCCTTCTGCTGGCATAACTCATAAGCAACTGAATGATATGTATAAAACAATTGAGTTTACTGTGCAGAAACATAATAATGATGGAATTTGGGAAAAATACAATATCAATACAAATTTTACATTCTAATAAAGTCTGAAAGAGGGGTTGAAAATACACAACTGACTCTAACTGACAATTGTGAAGCCTCTACTATACTGATTATAAATAGCTGGGACATGACCCCCAACTATCCCAAATCAATATGAGTAAATAAATAAAATTAAATACTACTCAATCTATATGACTGACTCGAGCCCTTGAATTAAGAGGACTCATCACCTACTGACTGAAAGCTACAATCTATCTGAATATGGTATACGTGCTACAACTGAATTGATACCTACATTATGAGACAATATAGAACATAGATGTCTATGTGGATCAGTACTTTGAGGATGTACTGAGTATATAGGGGTAAAATGCATAAGTAGAATATCATATTGTCATCATAATTTGTAAAATAATGCATGCTAAATGTAAATAACTCACATAAGCTAGAATATCTAAAATACAAAAAATAATAATCATGAGAAACAAATCATACTTATAAATCTAGTGAGCCATAACATTTAGTTCTAAAAGTTGTGCAAATACTCTGTCTTTAAATCATACTGTCTAAGTGTAGAAAGGAGTCACTTCTAAGTCTGAAATCTAAAATCTATAACTCTTATCTTTCTGTAAAGCATAATCTGAGTAAAACGGTGAGCCTTTACACATAGTTTCTAAAATCTAGAAAAAACTTTATCTTAGGGCTTAAAATCTTAAAATCATAACTTCCAAAACATATGCTTTTATCTTAAATATTTAAATCAATAGACTGTTGAAGAGTGGGGGACATCTGTTGGGAGGTTCTTCTAACCAACAATACACTATGTGAGCACCCATGGAGTACTACAAATGGCCCCCGTTAGGTAGGGCTGCTCTACCCTTGCCATCAGAATAGAACATTCTAATCCGTGTGATCATAATCTGAGTCATCCACGTAGAAGTGGGAATAATCTGATAATCTGTACCTATGGTGGCATATAGTTCTGGGGTATGAAACTGTAGTAACTTACCCATCTTGGTGCTAAATACTACTCCTAATCTCATGCTCAAAATCTTAAGAAATCTACTTTAAAATTTACACAAAGGTTCATAGAAAGCCAACTATGCTTTGCTTTTCTTTAAATCTCAAGTCTTCTGAAATAAAGTGGATTCTTTATCTAAAAAATGAAAATAATCTAGTCATGGGGTGCTTTTAGCACAAACAATCTTGAAACAACAATCTTTAAATGGGGTCTATTGAACCAAACATCAATCTCATGTTTAAACAACTAAAAATTCAAACTTGATAATGTAAACATTCATAAATCATCTTAAAATCTGGAAATTTCAGCAATATGCATGGAAACATAAACATATCATATATTTTCACTTCTAAATTATGGAAAATCTCATAATCTTGCAAGGAATGATAGTGGGTATAAAACATAACTTAAATTTCATGGGAAATCATATAAATTACAGTAAATTTGTAAATAAAATAAAGTTAAGGGCACAAGGATGAAAGAATTATCCTTGTTTAAACCCCACACATCTCAATTGATGATCTTAGATGCTAAAACTTGAATCTTAGATCTCTATTGATGCTTTGAAGATGAATTCTTTGAGTTCTTGTATTGCAAATCCTAAATCTCGAGTTTCTTTGGAGAATTAATAGAAGGAATTTGGATTTCTTGGCGAGAAAGTTTGAGCTTTAGGATTTTCTTTTGAGACTGAATAGATGAAACGTGAACATGATGAGATTTTAATGGGTTAAATTCTCTGTTATTCATATCCTGGGGCTTGGAAAAGATCAAAGAGCCCTTTTTAAACTCCAAGTCAGAACTGAAAATGCAATATTTTTCCCAATATGGTTGGCCACCGTAACGCACCACAATCGCGGTGGTTCACTGGAAAAGGACAAATAGGAACTGGGCGCTCACTGCGATGTGGCACAATGGCGGCGCCCCTTGGATTGCCATTTTAGCCCTTAGCGCGATGCGCCAAAATCGCAGAGTCTCACTGGAATGGGATAATTGGGAAAATTGGCTTCTCTGCGATGTGGGTCTATCATGGTGGACCACTGGAATTTGACAATTGTGGGTTTTTCCTTCTCCGCGATGTGCTGAGAGTCAAGGTGGCACACTGTTTTGCTAAAAATGCTTTAAATTCTTCACCGAGTTTTGGAATTGGGCAAATTTGGTATCGATGGAAAGCTTATTTAATTTTTCACGCAATAAAAAGTTGAAATCTTGAAAATACCACATGAAATAAATTATATTCATCTTTGAAGCAAATTTTTAATATTCTAGGGACAAATTTAAGTTAGGAAAAGTATGGGCTATCACATGATGAGGGCCTATAGAATGGGAAGAGTTTGCTACGGGTTTCTTAGAAAGATTCTTCCCATTAGAGTTGAGAGAGGCCAAAGTGTTAGAATTTATTAACTTGAGTCAGGGCAGCATGAGCGTGAAAGAGAATTTCCTCATGTTTATTTAGTTAGCTAGATATACTCCTTATGTGGTAGCTAACAGCAGGTCCAAGATGAGTAATTTTATGTCTGGCATATTAGATAGTATGTTCAAGGAGTGAAGGACCACAATAATGATTAGGGAGATGGACTTGTCTAGGTTGATGGTTCATGCTCAACAAATTGAGGAGTAGAAGATTAAGAAGAAGGAGAGAGGAAACAAGAAGGCTAGAATAGGTAGTTTTAATTTTAGCCAACCAAGGTCAGAAGGTGGTAACCATCCCTAATTTCATCAAAAGTCTTTATCCCCAGCCCCCTCTTCAGCTAGTGTGTAATACCCTATACTTTTTCCTAGCTAATTTCATCTCAAGAATGTCTAGTATTAGATTCAAAATTGAATGATGGTTATTCCATGACAAATTTTCAAGATTTTCACTTTTTGTCATGTGGGAAATTCAATAAGCTTTCCATCGATATAAGATTCTCCCAAATCCTATAACGGGTCAGAAGCTACAATTATTTCAAGTTCCCGTCATAAAACAGTGCCATATTTATCAGTGGCACGCTGCGCCACAAGAGGAAATGGCATTTGGCAAATTCCAATAGGGGTTAGTAATTATGGTGTGTCGCGCCAGGGCCCAAATTTAGAATTGTCCTTTTCCAGTGTCTCAAAACAATTTTCTCCGTGTTGCACCAAAGTTACAGGTCGTAAAAGAAGGGGCAATGTGATGGATCTGCGTCGTGCCATCCCTTAGTTTCCCAATAATCAAATTCCAATGACACAGCGCGATAGTGACGCGTCGCACCAGGGGTCTAATTCATGAAATTTTTATTGAAATTACAAGACGCATCCAAGTTAAAAGAGTCAATTTTCAATCCCTATTTAAGCCCTTTAACACGTGATTCAGCCACTTTTCACCCCAAATACACTCTCTTCTCTCAAAAACATCTCAAGACCAAGCTGGGGTTTCTATTGACGATTCAAATTCAGGAAGGTTTCATTGTCAATCCTCATGAAACACAAACTAAGGTATGCATAGTGTTCATTCATGGACTCTTTTCACCCATGAAGCACAAGAATCCCTTTTCTAAATTCAAGTTTATGGATTTCCTTATGAATTTGATGTTTGGGCTACTCTTGTTCGTTTGGATAGTGAGAAATTAAATTCTACTCCATGTTGGGTGATAAATTCTATGAGGGTTAAATTATTATAGATATAGATTTATGCAAGCCTATTACTAAACCATTGAATGATGAAATTAGAATTGAACCATGATGTTTAATTATTGTACAATGATGTTTACATGTACCATGCCTACAATATGTTTGATTAAATTCCTAGATGAAGGAAAAGTGCCTAACTAGCATGACACCATAAAATCCCCATATATGTACAAGTTATGCCTATCACATGTTTTGATGGAATGCTTCTATAAATGTATTATGGATTATGATGTTAGTTATATGTTCAAGTAAGTTATGCTTGGTCAGTTTTCTTTCATCGAGTCCTGGGGGTACTTGTACCCAAAATATTAGCTGTGTGCCTAGAGCCATGTCATTTTTCCATGATACTCTCAGTCAATCTATGATTCTTAGACTTCAGACAGTCTTATGACTCGAAAAATCTCCATGATCTCATGAACTCAGTCAATTATCAGATATCAGTAGTATTCTGTCAGTCAGTAGAAGTCAGTAACTCAGTCTACGTTCAGTTCAGTAAATCATGTTCAGTGCCTATTCAGATGGGAGTAGAAATTAGCATCGAGCGAACCCAAGGATGGGAACTCACCTGTTATATGAGGGTGGGATTCTTAGAAGCAATCCTTGTGTTCCAGAACTATGTAGCCAACATAGATTGAGACATTATAGCCTGCTATATAAGGGTAGATCAGGTGGCTTAACCTGCTATATGAGGGCTCCCACCGTTCTTATTAGAGTTGCCTGTTATATTAGGGTCAGTCACATATTGTCCTTACTAGCGGCGCGGTATTGACACCCTCCCAATCAGGGCATAGATTGGACCCAGTTTAGCTATAATGGGTTATTTAGGGCATGGCAGTTAGATGATGACCTCCCACAGTCTCAGTATCAGTCTCAGTAAAAAAACTCTGATAGTTCTTCAAAATTTAGGACAGTCAGCTACAGCAGTATGTAACTCAACTTGTTCCATCTAATTCAGGACTGTCAAATACAGTCACTCATGTTATCAGTTATCAAAATTCAGTCATTAGTCATGTTAGTCATCAGTATACTCATGTTATCACAATTTCAGATATAGTTACTATGTATTCATGCATGTATTCTCACATTTATATTAGTCAGTTAGCCAGTATAGTTCATGCATATGATCCCCATGCATTCAACCTACCTCACCTACATACCAGTATATTCAAAGTACTGGTGCATTTGTGCTATGGTGTCTTATACCATAGGTTTAGAGAAACGAGCTCCAGAGCATTAGTAGATTCTAGCTATCAGCAGTCAGAGTTAGTAGTGAGTTCGCATCCTTCGAAGACATAATTATTTCTCTATTATCTCATTAATTAGCTTATTAGTTGGAGTTAGTTGGGGACATGTCCCATCAACTCCTTACTCAGATAGTTCAGTCAGTTATAGGCTTTCTAGACTATCATGTTTTAGACTTCAGTATATTCAGTTTTGTTTTGGGTATTTTATTACCCCACACAGATGTTATATCATTCAGATCATGTTCAATATTGAACCTTATGGCCTTTCAGTGCATGTTTCTGCATTATTATTTCATATTATGTAGTGTATAGGTACAGATATCAGTCATGGGTTAGCTTGTGGTCCTTTAGGGTCATGATCACTATGTAGTATTTTGGGTACCAGATTTAGGGTGTTACAAACTTGGAATCAGAGCCTACGGTTCAATAGAGTCCTAGGAAATCTGAAAGCTGTATCTAGCAGAGTCTTGTACATGGGTGTGTTGTATGCCACATTTATGTACAGGAGACTATAAGATATTTTAGGAACAGTTTCCCCTCTTTCAGTATTCATGTCATGCCTGTGAGCATAAACTCAAGTCAATCTCTCAGTTTAATCCTTTTCTCCTTTTTTTTTTACAGAACATGCCTCCTAAAAGAAGAAATGGAAATCAGTCAGGCCCTCAGCCCGAAGATCCTTTAGGAAATCATGTTTCTCATTCGGAGTTCAGGGCCATATTCACTACTCTTGCTCAGTCAGTTTCCGCTCAAAATAAACGGCCAACAGTAATTTCGACCAACCTAGTGGCAAATTCAGCCGCAATTAGGATTCAGGATTTCACCCGAATGAATCCTCTATCTTTTCTTGGGTCTAAGACAGATAAGGACCCTCAGGAATTCCTAGATTAGGTATAGAAGTTGATAGACATCATGGGGGTCACTACTGTGAGAGTGCTGAGCTAGCTGCATATTAGTTGTAGGATGTTGCACATACTTGGTTCAAGTAGTGGAAGTCAGAAAGGGCAGATGATGCAGGGTTGGTAGAGTGGGAGGAGTTTGTGTCTACTTTCCTCGATAGATTCTTTCCCCTAGAGCTTAGAGAAGCTATGGTGTTAGAATTCATCAACCTCAAGCAGGGCAATATGATAGTGAAAGAGTATTCTCTTATGTTTACTCAATTAGCTAGATATACCCCTCATGTGGTTGCAGATAGCAGGGCAAGGATGAGTAAGTTTGATGAATAGTGACATGACTTTAGCTAGGATTATAACTCATGCTCATTAGATTGAGGAGCAAAATATTAAGATGAGGGAGAAATAGAATAAGAGGCCAAAGACAGGTAGTTTCAACTTTGCTTAGCCTAAGTCAGAACAAGGAAACCGTTCTAAGTTTCACCCTAAGTCATCAGTTCTAGCTCCTTCTTCTGCCAGTGCTCCAGTTCCTAAGTTCAGAGAGGGTAACAAAGACAGAGCGCTAGGCTCTAAGTCCCATGGCAGTATTAGTAATGCCCGCACCTATCCTCTTTGCCAGACTTATGGCAATCACCATAAAGGTATTTACAAAGCTGGCAGTGGTATTTACTTTGGATGTGGCAAGCCAATCCATAGAGTCAGAGACTGTCCTCAGCCAGGTCCTCAGGGTCAACAGAATCGCTCCTCAGCTCAGTCCGGTCATCCAAATCAGCAGGGTGCCACCTCCAGTGCTACTAGTGGGCAATGCCCAAATCATCTCTATGCTCTTGATTCTCAACAAGATCAGGAAAATTCTCCTGGTGTGGTTACCAGTACATTACAAATCTTTCATATGCATGTTTACGCTTTGCTAGATCCAGGAGATTCTTTGTCTTTTGTCACTCCTTATATAGTAGTTGATTTCAGAGTCAGTCCTAAAATTCTAGTAGAGCCCTTTTCAGTCTGTACCCAGTAGGTAAAACCATCATAGCCCGTTAGGTATACAGGAACTTTCCGGTAATGATATCTCAGAAAGTCACTTCAGCAGACTTAGTTAGTTGGAGTTAGTTGGGGTGTATCCCATAACTCATAGATATTCAGTTTAGAGTCTTTTAGACAATATAGTCAGTTATTCAGTATTCAGACTTTAGTTGACATGACAGTTAGTTATTCAGTTTATCTCAGATTTTAGTATTTATTCAAACTTAGATAATTATTTCTTCAGATTCATAATTTAGTATTTGATTCAGTTATTAAAACTTTATGGCATATTAGTTATTCTTCTGTATTTATGATTGTGTTATTCAGAGCTCACAGTGGGTACCAGCTCATGGGTTAGCTTGTGGCCCATCGAGATTGTAAGCATTGTGTGATGCCCAGGGTGTACTCTCAGAGCATTACAAACTTGGTATTAGAGCCTAAGGTTTTAAAGTGTCCTAGGAAGTCTGAAAACCACATCAAGTAGAGTCTTGTGAATGGGTGTGTAGCGCACCGTACTTATGGGTAGGAGGCTACAAGGCATTTAGGAAAAGTTTCCCTTCTTTCAGTATTCATGTCGTACGAGTGAGCATAAACTTAAGTTAAACTGTTAGTCTAATCTATTTCTTCCTTCCATTTACAGAACATGCCTCCCAAAAAGAACAATAGAAGAGGGGCAGAAAACAAGCCAGTACCTCTGCCCGTCCAGGCAGATCCTCTGGACACGCAAGTCTCTCATGCAGAATTCAAAGCTATATTCACCACTCTAGCAAACTCCGTAGCAGATCAGAATGAACGTTCAGCTACTGTTCTGGCCAACTAAGTGGTCAATACTGCTACAACCAGAATTCAAGACTTCACCCGAATAAATTCTCTTTCCTTCATAGGATCCAAGTCTGAAGAAGATCCATAGAAATTCTTAGCTATGATTCAAAAGGTAATAGATGCTATGGGGGTGACAACCAGTGAGAGTGCTGAGTTGGCTACATATTAGTTACAGGATGTATCCCATACCTAGTTTAAGCAGTAGAAGGTAGATAGGGGTGTTTATGTGTAACGTTTTAAAAATCTATCTCGAGATGTCACACGGTGCTTAGGACCACAAGTGATCCCAAGTTAACCCTTCTA
This sequence comes from Capsicum annuum, assembly GCF_002878395.1. Classification (NCBI taxonomy): domain Eukaryota; kingdom Viridiplantae; phylum Streptophyta; class Magnoliopsida; order Solanales; family Solanaceae; genus Capsicum; species Capsicum annuum. Next base: position 55,293,460 of record NC_061116.1, on the reverse strand, counting down.
CTGGCATAACTCATAAGAAACTGAATGATATGCATAAAACAACTGAGTTTACTGTGCAGAAACATAATAATGATGGAATTTGGGAAAAATACAATATCAATACAAATTTTACATTCTGATAAAGTCTGAAAGAGGGGTTGAAAATACACAACTGACTCTAACTAACAATTGTGAAGCCTCTACTATACTAACTATAGATAGCTAGGACATGACTCCCAACTATCTCAAATCAATATAACTAAATAAATAAAATAAAATACTACTCAATCTATATGACTGACTCGAGCCCTTGAATTAAGAGGACTCATCACCTCCTGACTAAAAGCTGCAATCTGTCTGAATATGGTATACGTGCTACAACTGAATTGATACCTATATTATGAGATAATGTAGCACATAGATGTATATGTGGATCAGTACTTTGAGGATGTACTGAGTATATGGGGGTAAAATGCATAAGTAAAATATCATATTGTCATCATAATTTGTAAAATAATGCATGCTAAATGTAAATAACTCACATAAGCTAGAATATCTAAAATACAAAAAATAATAATCATGAGAAACAAATCATACTTGTAAATCTAGTGAGCCATAACATTTTGTTCTAAAAGCTGTGCAAATACTCTGTCTTTAAATCAAACTGTCTAAGTGTAGAAAGGACTCACTTCTAAGTCTGAAATCTAAAATCTGTAACTCTTATCTTTCTGTAAAGAATAATCTGACTAAAACGGTGAGCCTTTACACATAGTTTCTAAAATCTAGAAAAAACTTTATCTTAGGGCTTAAAATCTTAAAATCATAACTTCCAAAACATATGCTTTTATCTTAAATATTTAAATCAATAGATTGTTGAAGAGCGGGTGACATCTGTTAGGAGGTTCTTCTAACCGACAATACACTATGTGAGCATCCATGGAGTCCTACAAATGGCCCCCATTAGGTAGGGCTGTTCTACCTTTGCCATCAGAATAGAACATTCTAATCCGTGTGATCAAAATCTGAGTCATCCACGTAGAAGTGGAAATAATCTGATAATCTATACCTATGGTGGCATGTATTCTGGGGTATGAAACTGTAGTAACTTACCCACCTTGGTGCTAAATACTACTCTTAATCTCATGCTCAAAATCTTAAGAAATCTACTTTAAAATTTACACAAAGGTTCATAGAAAGCCAACTATGCTTTGCTTTTCTTTAAATCTCAAGTCTTCTGAAATAAAGTGGATTCTTTATCTAAAATATGAAAATAATCTAGTCATGGGGTGCTTATAGCACAAAAAATCTTGAAACAACAATCTTTAAATGGGGTCTATTGAACCAAACATCAATCTCATGTTTAAACAACTAAAAATTCAAACTTGATAATGTAAACATTCACAATCATCTTAAAATCTGAAAATTTCAGCAATATGCATGGAAACATAAACATAATCATGTATTTTTACTTCTAAATTATGGAAAATCTCATAATCTTCCTAGGAATGATAGTAGGTATAAAACATAACTTAAATTTCATGGGAAATCATATAAATTGCAGTAAATTTGTAAATAAAATACAGTTAAGGGCACAAGGATGAAAGAGTTATCCTTGTTTAAACTCCACACATCTCAATTGATGATCTTAGATGCTAAAACTTGAATCTTGGATCTCTATTGATGCTTTGAAGATGAATTCTTCGAGTTCTTGTATTGAGAATCCTAAATCTTGAGTTTCCTTGGAGAATTAGTAGAAGGAATTTGGATTTCTTGGAGAGAAAGTTTGAGCTCTAGGATTTTCTTTTGAGAGTGAATAGATGAAAAGTGAACATGATGAGCTTTGAATGGGTTAAATTCTCTATTATTCATGTCCTGGGGCTTGGAAAAGACCAAAGATCCCTTTTCAAACTTCAAGTCAGAACTGACAATAAAGTATTTTTCCCAATTTGGTTGGCCACCGTGACGCACCACAATCGCGGTGGCTCACTGGAAAAGGACAAACAGGAACTGGGCGCTCACCGCAATGTGCCACAATTGTGGTGCCCCTTGGATTTCCATTTTAGCCCTTAGCACGATGCACCAAAATCGTAGAGTCTCACTGGAATGGGATAATTGGGAAAATGAACTTCTCCGCGATGTGGGTCTATCATGGTGGGCCACTGGAATTTGACAATTGAGGGTTTTTCCTTCTTCGCGATGTGCTGATAGTCCAGGTAGCACACTGTTTTACTAAAAATGCTCTGAATTCTTCACCGAGTGTCGGAATTGGGCGAATTTGGTATCGATGGAAAGATTATTCAATTTTCCACACAATAAAAAGTTGAAATCTTAAAAATACCACATGAAATAAATGGTATTCATCTTTGAAGTAAATTTTTAATATTCTACCGACAAATTTAAGTTAGAAAGAGTATGGGGTATCATATGATGAGGGCCTATAGAATGGGAAGATTTTACTGTGGATTTCTTAGAAAGATTCTTCCCATTGGAGTTGAGAGAGGCCAAAGTGTTAGAATTTATTAACTTGAGTCAGGGTAGCTTGAGCGTGAAAGAGAATTTCCTCAAGTTTACTCAGTTAGCTAGATATACTCCTTATGTGGTAGCTGACAGAAGGTTCAAGATGAGTAATTTTATGTCTGGCATATTAGATAGTATGTTCAAGGAGTGAAGGACCGCAATAATTATTAGGGAGATGGATTTGTCTATGTTGATGGTCCATGCTCAACAAATTGAGATGTAGAAGATTAAGAAGAAGGAGAGAGGAAACAAGAAGGATAGAATAGGTAGTTTTAATTTTAGCCAACCAAGATCAGAAGGTGGTAATCGTCCCCAGTTTTATCAAAAGTATTCATCCCCAACCCCCTCTTCAGCCAGTGTGTAATACCCTATACTTTTTCCTAGCTAATTTCATCTCAAGAATGTCTAGTATTAGATTCAAAATTGAATAATGGTTATTCCATGACAAATTTTCAAGATTTTCACTTTTTGTCATATGGGAAATTCAATAAGCTTTCCATCAATATAAGATTCTCCCAAATCCGATAACAGGTGAGAAGTTATGATTATTTCAAGTTTCCATCGTAAAACAGTGCCATATTAGTTAGTGGTACACCGCGCCACAAGAGGAAATGACATTTGGCAAATTCCAATTGGGGTCCGCGATTATGGCGTGTCGCGCCATGGTCTAAATTCAGAATTGCCCTTTTCCAGTGTCTCAGAATGATTTTCTCCGCGTCGCACCAAAGTTACAGGTCAAAAAAGAAGGGGCAATGTGATGGATCAGTGTCATGCCATCCCTCAGTTTCCCCATAATCAAATTCCAATAACACAGCGCGATAGCGACGCGTAGCGCCAGGGGTCTAATTCAGGAAAATTTTACTGAAATTACAAGATGCGTCCAGGGTTAAAAGAGTCAATTTTCCACCCCTATTTAAGCCCTTTAACACCTAATTCAGCCACTTTTTACCCCAAATACACTCTCTTCTCTCAATCCTCATGAAATGACGAACTAAGGTATGCATAGTGTTCATTCATGGACTCTTTTCATCCATGAAGCCCAAGAATCCCTTTTCTAAATTCAAGTTTATGGATTTCCTTATAAATTTCATGATTGGGCTACTCTTGTTAATTTGGATAGTGAGAAATTGAATTCTACTCCATGTTGGGTGATAAATTCTATGTGGGTTAAATTATTATAGATATAGATTTATGCAAACCTATGACTAAACCCTTGAATGATGAAATTAGAATTGAACCATGATGTTTAATTATTGTACAATGATGTTTACATGTACCATACCTACAATATGTTTGATTAAATGCCTAGATGAAGGAAAAGTGCCTAACTAGAATGATACCATAAAATCCCCATATATGTACAAGTTATGCCTATCACATTTTTTGGTGGAATGCTTCTATAAATGTATTATGGATTATGATGTTAGTTATATGTTCAAGTAAGTTATGCTTGGTCAGTTTTCTTCCATCGAGTCCTAGGGGTACTTGTACCCAAAATATTAGCTGTGTTCCTAGAGCCATGTCATGTTTCCACGATACTCTCAGTCAAGCTATGATTCTTAGACTCAAATAGTTTTATGACTCAGAAAATCTCCGTGATCTCATGAACTCAGTCAGTTGTCAGATATTAGTAGTATTCCATCAGTCAATAGAAGTCAGTAACTCAGTCTTTGTTCAGTTCAGTAAATCATGTTCAGTTCCTATTCAGATGGGAGTAGAAATTAGCATTGAGCGAACCCAAGGATGGGAACTCACTTGTTATATGAGGGTGGGATTCTTAGAAGAAATCTTTGTGTTCCAGAACTATGTAGCCAACATAGGTTGAGACATTATAGCCTGCTATATGAGGGTAGATCAGGTGGCTTAAACTACTATATAAGGGCTCCCACCATTCTCATTAGAGTTTCCTGTTATATAAGGGTCAATCACATATCATCCTTACTAGCGGCGCGATATTGACACCCTTCCAATCAGGGCACAGATTGGACCCAGTTTAGCTATAATGAGTCATTTAAGGCATGTCGGTTAGATGATGACCTCCCATAGTCTCAGTATCTATCTCAGTAAAAGAACTCTGATAGTTTTTTAGAATATAGGACTATCAGCTACAGTTATCTCAGATACAGTATGTAACTCAGCTTGTTCCATCTGATTTAGGACTATCAGATACAGCCACTCATGTTATCAGTTATCAGAATTCTATCATTAGTCATGTTAGTCATCAGTATACTCATGTTATCACGATTTTAGATATAGTTACTATATATGCATGCATGTATTCTCATATTCATATTAGTTATTTAGCCAGTATTGTTCATGCATATGAGCCCCATGCATTCAGCCTACCTCACCTACATACCAGTATATTCAAAGTACTGGCGCATTTGTGCTATGGTGTCTTATACCATAGGTTTAGAGACATGAGCTCCAGAGCATTAGTAGATTCTAGATATCAATAGTCAGAGTTACTAGTGAGTTTGCATCCCTTGAAGACATAATTATTTCTCTATTATCTTATTAATTCACTTATTAGTTGGAGTTAGTTGGGGACATGTCCCATCAACTCCTTACTCAGATAGTTCAGTCAGTTAGAGGCTTTCTAGACTATCATATTATAGACTTTAGTATGTTTAGTTTTGTTTTGGGTATTCTATTACCCCACACAAATGTTATATCATTCAGATCATGTTCAATATTGAACCTTATGTCCTTTTAGTGCATGTTTCTGCATTATTATTTTATATTATGTAGTGTATAGGTACAGATATCCGTCATGGGTTAGCTTGTGGTCCTTTAGGGTCATGAGCACCATGTAGTATTCTGGGTACCAAATTTAGGGCATTACAAACTTAGAATCAGAGCCTAAGCTTCAATAGAGTCCTAGGAAATATGAAAGCCGCATCTAGTAGAGTCTTGTTCATGGGTGTGTTGCATGCCACATTTATGTACAGGAGACTATAAGATACTTTAGGAACAGTTTCCCCTTTTTCAGTATTCTTGTCATGCCTATCAGCATAAACTCAACTCAATCTCTCAATCTAATCCTTTTCTCCATTTCTTTTATAGAACATGCCTCCTAAAAGAAGTAATGGAAATCAGTCAGCCCCTCAGCCCAAAGATTCTTTAGGCAATCATGTTTCTCATACAGAGTTCAGGGCCATATTCACTACTCTTGCTCAGTCAGTTTTCGCTCAAAATGAATGGCAAACAGTTATTTTGACCAACCTAGTGGCAAATTCAGTCGTAACTAGGATTCAGGATTCACCCAAATAAATCCTCCATCCTTTCTTGGGTCTAAGACAGATGAGGACCCTCAGGAATTCCTAGATCAAGTATAGAAGTTGACAAACATCATGGGGGTGACTACTGTTGAGAGTGCTAAGCTAGCTGCATATTAGTTGTAGGATGTTGCTCTTACTTGGTTCAAGTAGTGGAAGTCAGAAAGGGCAAATGATGCAGGATCAGTAGAGTGGGAGGAGTTTGCATCTACTTTCCTCGATAGATTCTTTCCCCTAGAGATTAGGGAAGCTAAGGTGTTAGAATTCATCAGCCTCAAGCAGGGCAATATGACAGTGAAAGAGTATTCTTTTATGTTTACTCAATTAGCTAGATATACCCCTCATGTAGTTACTGATAGCAGGGCAAGGATGAGTAAGTTTGTTTTAGGGGTGAATGATAGCATGGTTAATGAGTGCAAATTTGCCATGATAAATAGTGACATGACTTTATCCAGGATTATAACTCATGCTCATTAGATTGAGGAGCAAAATATTAAGAAGAGGGAGAAACAGAATAAGAGGGTAAAGACAGGTAGTTTCAACTTTGCTCAGCCTAAGTCAGAAGAAGGAAACCATTCTCAGTTTCACCCTAAGTCATCAGTTCTAGCTCCTTTTACTGCCAGTGCTCCAGTTCCTAAGTTCAAAGAGGGTAACAAAGATAGAGCGATAGGCTCTAAGTCCCATGGCAGTGTTAGCAGTGCCCGCACCTATCCTCTTTGCCAGACTTGTGGCAAGCACCATAAAGGTATTTGCAGAGCTGGCAGTGGTATTTACTTCGGATGTGGCAAGCCAGGCCATAGAGTCAGAGATTGTCCTCAGCCAGGTCCTCAGGGTCAACAGAATTACTTCTCAGTTCAGTCCGGTTACCCATATCAGCAGGGTGCCACCTCCAGTGCTACTAGTGGGCGACGCCTAAATCGTTTCTATGCTCCTCATTCCCGACAAGATCAGGAAAATTCTCCTGGTGTGGTCACCAGTACGTTAGAAATCTTTTATGTGAATGTTTACGCTTTGCTAGATCCAGGAGATTATTTGTCTTTTGTCATTCCTTATATAGCAGTCGATTTCAGAGTCAGTCCTAAAATTCTAGTAGAGCCCTTTTCAGTCTGTACCCAGTAGGTAAAACCATCATAGCCCGTTAGGTATACAGGAACTTTCCGGTAATGATATCTCAGAAAGTCACTTCAGCAGACTTAGTTGTAGTTGAATATTAAGATGTCTTTTTCGAAGATCTTCCAGGAATTCATCCTAAAAGGGAAATGGACTTTGGCATTGATCTTCTTCCAGTTACTCAACATATATCTATTCCTCCATACAGAATGGCACCAGTAGAACTCAGAGAACTAAAAGAATAATTGAAGGATCTCTTAGATTAGGTATTCATCAGGCCCAACATTTTCCCATGGGGCGCTCCAATATTATTCGTGTGCAAGAAAGATGGTTATCTTAGGATGTGTGTAGACTACTGTCAACTTAATAAGGTCACGGTCAAGAACAAGTATCCTCTTCCCAGAATCGATGACTTGTTTGATCAACTTTAGGGTGCCAGTTATTTCTCTAAGAAAGAACTCAGATCCGGCTATCATCAGCTCAGAGTTAGAGAATGTGACATTCTGAAAATAACTTTCTGTACTTGGTATAATCACTTTGAATTTCTAGTCATCTCATTTGGTCTTACCAATTCCTCAATAGATTTCATAGACTTGATAAACCAAGTGTTCAAATGGTACTTGGACATGTTCATCATAGTCTTCATAGATGATATTCTGGTCTATTCTTGCAGTGTGTGAGATCATGCAAACCATCTTAGAATAGTACTTCAGACTCTCAGAGATCATCAGCTATTCACTAAATTTAGTACGTGCAAATTTTGGAAAAGGTCTGTAGCATTCCTTGGTCATATCATTTTTGGTGATGGTATTAGAGTGGATCCTCAAAAGACCGAAGCAGCAAGAAACTGGCCTTGCCCTATATCTCCATCAGATATCAGGAGTTACTTGGGTTTAGCTGGCTATTACAGATGGTTTTTTAAGAGATTTTCTTCTATTGTATCCCCTATGTCCAGATTGACTCAGAAGAAAGTCAACTTTTAATGGTCAAATCCTTGTGAGAAGAGTTTTCAGGAGTTGAAGACTCAACTCACTCAGCTCCAGTATTAGCTCTTCCAGATCATCTAGATGGGTTCGTAGTGTATTGTGATACATCCATAGTGGGTTTAGGTTGTGTCTTCATGCAGCATGGTAAGGTAATAGCCTACGCCTCCAGATATCTTAAGCCCCATGAGAGGAATTATCCCACTCATGATCTTGAGTTAGCAGCCGTAGTCTTTGCCTTGAAGATTTGGAGACCTTATCTATATGGTGTTTATGTAGATGTGTTCACAGATCATAAGAATCTTTATTATGTCTTTTCTCAGAAAGATCTCAATCTTTGTTAGAGAAGGTGGTTAAAGATCTTGAAAGATTATGACATGAGTGTCCTCTATCATCCGAGCAAGGCCAATGTAGTGGCCGATGCTGTCAGTAGACTGTCTATGGGTAGTGTTGCTTATGTGGATGACAGTAAGAAACAGTTAGCTCAGGAAGTACATCAGTTTGCCAGACTAGGCATTCGCTTAGTCAATACAGATGAGGATGATATATGGGTTCAGAGTAGTTTAGAATCATCTCTAGTTTCTGAGGTAAAAAAAGCAAGATAGAGATCCCAACTTTGTCAAGTGAAAAAAGTCAGTTCAGGATCATAAAGTAGAGGTTTTCTCCCAAGGAGGAGATGGTATTTTGCATTGTCAAGGTCATCTCTGTATTCTAGGCGTAGATGAATTAAGGTAGCAAATTCTTGCAGAACCACATAGTGCGCGCTATACTATTCATCCAGGGGCCATAAAGATGTACCGCGACTTGTGGGAAGTCTATTGGTGGAGTGGGATAAAAAGAGATGTTGCAGAGTTTGTGGCTAAGTGCTCTACATGTCAGCAGGATAAGATAGAGCATCAGAAGTCTAGTGGTCCTATGTAGGAGTTCATTATTCCTACTTAGAAGTGGGAAGAAGTGAACATGGACTTCATGACAGGTATGCCTCAAACTTGTCATCAACATGATTTAGTCTGGCTCATTGTCGATAGAATGACCAAATTATCTTATTTCCTTCCAGTTCATACCTTTTATTTAACCAAGGATTATGCCAAACTCTACATCAAGGAGTTGGTCAGATTGCACAGTGTTTTGTTGTCTATTATCTAAGACAGAGGTACCCAGTTCACTCTCATTTTTGGAAAGCATTCCAAAAGGGTCTTGGTACCCAAGTTCATCTTAGTACAACCTATCATCCTCAGACAGATGGTCAAGCAGAAAGGACCATTCAGACATTAGAAGATATACTAAGGGCGTATGCAATCTATTTCAAAAGAAGTTGGGATGACCACTTACCTTTGATTGAGTTTGCATACAACAACAGCTATCATTCCAGTATTCAGATGGCTCCATTTGAAGGTCTTTATGGTAGGAGATATAGATCTCTAATTGGTTGGTTCAAAGTTAGTGAGGCCTCAGTTATAGGTCCTGACTTGGTATTCGACGCCTTTGAGAAATTCCAGTTGATTAGAGAAAGACTTTGGGCTCTTAGAGCAGACAGAAGTCTTATTCAGATGTTCGTAGAAAAGATCTCGAGTTTGAGATTAGTTATTATATCTATTTAAATGTCTCTCCCATGAAGGGAGTGAAGCGGTTCAGCAAGAAGAGAAAGCTTAGTCCCCGATATGTTGGTCCCTTCAAGATTCTTAGTCGCTTTGGCAAGGTAGCCTATGAGCTTGAATTGACTTTAGATCTAGCCTCAGTTCATCCAGTCTTTCATGTCGCTTTGCTCAAGAAATGCATAGGTGACCCATCAGTTGCAGTCCCTATCAGAGCATTGATGTTCAAAACACTCTCTCTTATAAAGAGATTCCAGTTGAAATCTTAGACTATCAAACTCATAGATTGAGGAACAAAGAAGTCCCTCTAGTTAAGGTTCTTTGGAGATATCAGTTCGTCGAGGAAGCTACTTGGGAAGCAGAGGCAGACATGCGTACCAATTATCCTCACCTCATCTTCGGCAACTCAGATCAAGCTCAAGGTAACAGTTCTTTTTAAGCTTACTCAGTTTCATGTTCAGTGTTCATCAAAAACTTGGTATGCAGTTTTATGCTCATGTTCACATTATAAACTTGGTATCAAGTACCATTGCATATTCAGTCATGCACTCAGGTATAAGTTCAGTTATGTAATTATACATTAGACATACATTCTCATTATGAGAAACTTAGTTCTTCAGAACAGTCAGTCATGCATTCATGAATCAGTTACACATGCATCAGATATACATGTTCAGTATTATATATTCATCTTGTCAGTCATGTCAGTCACATGTTCCAGTTATTCATGTTCAGTATGTACATCAATTATCTTTTCTCCCCTCTTAGTCAATCTCGTTCGAGGATGAATGTTCTCAAGGGGGAGATATTGTAAAACCCCATACTTTTTCCTAGCTAATTTCATCTTAAGAATGTCTAGTATTAGCTTCTAAATTGAATGATGGTTATTCCATGAGGAATTTTTAAGATTTTCACTCTTTTTCATGTTAGAAATTTAATAAGCTTTCCATCGATATAAGATTTACCCAAATCCGATAATCGGGTCAGAAGTTACAACTATTCAAGTTCTCGTCATAAAACAATGCCATATTAGTCAGTGGCGCACCATGGCACAAAAGGAAATGGCATTTGGAAAATTCCAGTAGTGGACTGCGATTATGGAGCGTCATTCTAGGGCCCAAATTTAGAATTGTCCTTTTCCAGTGTCTCAGCACGATTTTCTCTGCATTGCGCCAAAGGTCCAGGTCAGAAAAGAAGGGGCAACGCGATGGTTCCACGTCACGCCATCCCTCAGTTTTCCAATTCTAAAATTCTAGTGACACGGTGCGATAGCAACGCGTCATGCTAGTTGTCCAATTTATGAAATTTTTACTAAAATAACAAGACACGTCCAGGGTTTAAAAGGGTCAATTTCCCACCTCTATTTAGCCCTTTAACACGTGATTCAACCATTTTTCACCCAAAATACACTCTCTTCTCTCAAAAACATATCAAGAACAAGCTAAGGTATCTATTGGGGATTCAAATTCAAGAAGGTTTCACCGTCAATCCTCACGAAATCACAAACTAAGGTATGCATAGTGTTTATTCATGGACTTCTTTCATCCATGATGCCCAAGAATCCCTTTTCTAAATTCAAGTTTGTGGATTTTCTTATGAATTTCATGATTGGGCTACTCTTGTTCATGTGGATAATGATAAATTAAATTCTACTCCATGTTGGGTGATAAATTCTATGAGGGTTAAATTATTATAGATATAGATTCATGCAAACCTATGGCTAAATCTTTGAATGATGAAATTAGAATTGAAACATGATTTTTAATTATTGTGCAATGATGTTTACATGTACCATGACTACAATATGTTTGATTAAATGCCTAGATGAAGGAAAAGTGCCTAACTAGCATGATACCATGAAATACCTATGTATGTACAAGTAATGCCTATCATATGTTTTGATGGAATGTTTCTATAAATGTATTATGGATTATGATGTTAGTTATATGTTCAAGTAAGTTGTGCTTGGTTAGTTTCCTTCCATCGAGTCCTGGGGGTACTTGTAACCGAAATATTAGCTGTGTGCCTAGAGCCATTTCATGTTTCCACAATACTCTCAGTCAAGCTATGATCCTTAGACTTCAAACAGCCTAATGATTTAGGAAATCTCCATGATTTTATAAACTCAGTCAGTTGTCAAATATCAGTAGTATTCCATCAGTCAATATAAGTCAGTAACTCAGTCCATGTTTAGTTTAGTAAATCATGTTTAGTGTCTATTCATATGGGAGTAGAAATTAGCACTGAGCGAACCCAAGGATGGGAACTCACCTATTATAAGAAGGTGTGATGCTTAGAAGCAATCCTTGTATTCCAGAACTATGTAGCCAACATAGGTTGAGACTTCATAGCCTGCTATATGAGGGTAGATGAGGTGGCTTAACCTACTATATGAGGGTTCCCACCATTCTCATTAGAGTTGTCTATTATATTAGAGTCACTCACATGTTATCCTTACCAGTGGTGCGGTATTGACACCCTTCTAATCAGGGGAAAAATTGGACCCCAGTTCAGCTATAATGCATTATTTGGGGTATGTCGGTTAGATGACTACCTCCCACAGTCTCAGTATCAGTCTTAGTAAAAGAACTCAGATAATTCTTTAGAATTTAGGGCTGTCAGCTCCAGTCAACTCAGATACAGTATGGAACTCAGCTAGTTCCATCAGATTCAGGACTGTCAGATATAGTCACTCATGTTATCAGTTATCAAAATTCAGTTATTAGTCATGTTAATCATTAGCATACTCATGTTAACACGATTTTAAATATAGTTACTATAATGCATATATGTATTCTCACGTTCATATTAGTTAGTTAGCCATTATTGTTTATACATATGAACCCCATGCATTCAGCCTACCTTACATACATACCAGTACATTCAAAGTATTGTCGTATTTGCCCTATGGTGTCTTATACCATAGTTTAGAGACACGAGCTCCAGAGCATCAGTAGATTCTAGATATTAGTAGTCAGAGTTAGCAGTGAGTCCTCATCCTTCTGAGGACATGATTATTTCTCTATTATCTCATTAATTAGTTTATTAGTTGGAGTTAGTTGGGGACATGTCCCATCAACTCCTTACTCTGACAATTTAGTCAGTTAGAGGCTTTCTAGACTATTATGTTTCAGACTTTAGTATGTTCAGTTTTGTTTTGGGTATTTTATTACCCCATACAAATGTTATATCATTCAGATCATGTTTATTATTGAACCTTATGGCCTTTCAGTGCATGTTTCTGCATTATTATGTCATATTATGTAGTATACAGGTACAAATACAAGTCATGGGTTAGCTTATGGTCCTTTGGGGTCATGAGCATCGTGTAGTATTTAGAGTACTAGAATTAGGGCATTACACAGTGCCCTAGTACCCAAATTCATAAATGATAACAAGGATAGAGCACCAATCTCTAAGTCCCAAGGAAGTGTTAATAGTGCCAGTACGAACCCTCTATGTCTGAAATATAGCAGGAATAATCAGGAAGAGTGTAGAGCAGGTAGTGATGTGTGCTTTGGATGTGGCTAGCTAGGTAATTTAATTTGGGGAGTGTCGGATAGTTGCTCATAAAGGTAAGGATTTGTGCCAATAGGGCCAGTCCCATCAATCGTTAGTACCATTCGGTCGCCCGACTCAGCAGGGTGCCGTTTCTAGTGCTACCAGTGGTCTGCGTTCAAACAGATTACATGCTCTTCAGTCTCACCAATATCAGGAAAATTCTCCTGACGTAGTTACTGGTACGTTACAGGTCTTTCACTTATATGTTTATGCTTTACTAGACCCTGGAGCTTCTCTTTCTTTTGTAACTCCATATATAGCCGTCAATTTTGGAGTCAGTCCTAAAAATCTAGTAGAGCCCTTTTCAGTGTCTACCCCGGTCGGTGTTTCCAATATAGCCAGGCAGGTATACAAAAACTATCCAGTCACAATATCTCATAAAGTTCCCTCAGTTGATCTCATGGAGTTAGAGATGCTAGATTTTGACGACATTATCAACATGGATTGGCTCCACTCATGCTATGCCTTAGTTGATTATAGAAATAGAATAGTTCATTTTCAGTTCCCAAATAAACCCGTCCCTGAGTGGAGGGGTAGTACCACAATGCTTAAGGGTTAGTTGATTTCATACCTTAGAGCAAGAAACATGATATCGAAGGGGTGTATTTACCATCTTATTTGAGTCAAGGACTCTAGCTACAAAACTTCAACTCTTGAGACAGTTCCAGTAGTAAATGAATTCTCAAATGTGTTCTCTAAAGATCTTCCCGGAGTTCCTCCCAAAAGGGAAATTGACTTCAGAATAGACCTTCTCTCATACTTAGCCTATATCTATTTTTCCATATAGAATGGCTCCAGCTGAACTAAAAGAACTAAAAGAACAATTAAAGAATCTCCTAAAAAAGGGATTCATCAGGTCTAGCATCTTCCTGTGGGGTTCACTAGTTCTAATCATGTGTAAGAAAGATGGTTCTCTCAGAATGTACATAGACTATCGTCAGTTGAACAAAGTCACAGTCAAGAATAAATATCCACTTTCTAGAATCGATGACTTGTTTGACCAACTTTAGGGTGCCAACTACTTTTCCAAGATAGACCTCAGATTAGGCTATTATCATCTCAAGGTTAGGGAATGTGACATTCCAAAAATAGCTTTTCAAACTTGGTATGGTCACTTTGAATTTCTAGTCATGTCCTTTTGTCTCACGAATGCCCCAACAGCCTTTATGGACTTAATGAACCGAGTGTTCAAGCAGTACTTGGACATGTTTGTCATAGTCTTTATTGATGACTTTCTTGTTTACTCCCGTAGTGAACTTGATCATATAGACCATCTCAAAATAGTGTTACAGACTCTTAGCGCTTAACAGTTGTTCACTAAATTCAGTAAGTATGAATTTTGACTAAGATCAGTAGCTTTCCTTTGCTATATTATTCCTGGTGATGGCATTAGAGTTGATCCTTAAAAGAACGAGGTGGTGAGAAACTGGCCTAAACCTATCTCTCCATCAGATATCAGGAGTTTCTTGGGTTTGGCTGGCTATTATAGTCGGTTTGTTGATGGGTTTTCATCTATTGCATCACCTATGTACAGATTGAATCAGAAGAAAGTCAAGTTTTAGTGGTCAAATTCCTGCAAAAAGAGTTTTCTAGAGTTGAAGACACGACTCACCTCAGTCCCAGTTCTTACCTTACCAGATGGTTTAGATAGTTGTTTTGTGTACTGTGATACACCCAGAGTAGGTTTGGGTTGCATCCTTATGTAGAGAGGTAAGGATATAGCCTATGCCTCCAGACAACTTAAAACCCATGAAAAGTATTATCCTACTCATGATCTTGAGTTAGCAGCTATAGTGTTTTCCTTAAAGATTTAGAGGCTTTACTTGTTGGGGTGCATGTTGATGTGTTCACAAATCACAAAAGCTTGCAGTATGTGTTCTCTCAAAAAGACTTGAATTTGCATTAGAGGGGATGGTTAGAGTTATTGAAAGATTATGACATGAGTGTTCTGTATCATCCACGTAAGGCCATTGTAGTAGCAGATACTCTCAGTAGATTATTTATGGCTAGTGTTGCTCATGTTGAGGAAGGTAAGAAGAGATATAGATCTCCAATTGGTTAGTTCAAAGTTAGTGAGGCCTGAGTTATATGGCCTGACTTGGTACTCAACTCCTTATAGAAAGTCCAGTTGATTAGAGAAATACTCCGAGCTGCTCAGAGCTAATAGAAGTCTTATGTAGATGTTCATAGAAAATATCTCGAGTTCGAGATTGGTGACTATGTCTATTTAAAGATCTCTCCCATGAAGGGAGTGAAGAGGTTTGGCAGGAAGGGAGAGCTCATTCCCCAATATGTCGATCCCTTCAAGATTCTCAGTCACTTTGGCAAGGTAGCTTATGAGCTCAAACTGCCTTCAAATCTAGCCTCAGTTCATCTAGTTAGATAGATTATATCATAAATTATATCATACCCATCCACCAAACATCAATTATTAACACCAATAACTATTACCTTGGGGCATCAAATTAATTTTTTTGATACACCTTACTCAATTAATTTTTCATTAAAGTTTCTAGGAGATTTTTGGATCAAATTAAGGGTTACCAAAGAAGGTATTAGGCTACAAATGAGGCTACCATAGAAAAAGCTAAAGGCTCAAATAGGCTTACTAGGATAATGCACAAAGGGTAGGTAAAAAAGAAGGTAAAAATAAGGCTATCAAAGAAATGCTTAACTCATCTCCTAAACCCACACTCTTTATTTTGCTTCACACACACCGGACAAGTTCTTAACATCATATGAAACAAGGAATAAAAGAAACCATACATACTCATGGCATATGCTCGACTCAATCGGATCATCATAAACTCCCAACCAAACAATTGAAAAAATTGAAATTTAATCTAAAAAGTACAAGAGTCACAAAAATGAGCCTAAGAGTCTCAAAAGTAGCAATTCACTTATTCCATATGCTTTTACCAAACAAAACATTTGCATCATATAATCAAAAATAGCCCAACGATAATATCTTACACCAATTGTTTTTATAAATTGAGCCAAAATTTAGGAATTTCCCTACTCCACACTTAAAAATCTACTTAGTCTGCAAGGTAAACTTAAAAGTAAGAAATAGAAATACTCCCTGAGGCCTCTAGGACTAGCTAGTAGCATCTTTACATATAAATGAGATTCTTGGGACCCCACACTCTATTTTTGCCATGCTCCTTAGCTCAGGTTTTTGGTACTCAGACTTCCCATTAACTTGTGACTCAATCAAAAAACAAAAACTATGTGAAATAACAAAAACTAAAAACTAAAAAGAAAACATACCTTAACTTTGGTTGCCTACCAAGTAGTGCCTGATTTAGTGTCACGTCCAAGAAAGAAGCAAAGCCATACCTAATTAGATAGATTTTGCTCTTACAAGACTTCAATTTGAGCTGAAAGACCAAAAAAGATTTGAAAATTAGGTGGTCGATCATCTTCCATTCCTAGAAGGTAACAATGAAAAGCACAAGGAGATAGAAATTGATGATGCTTTACCAGATAAATTAGTCGTGACCATCATGGAAAATAATACACCATGGTATGCCGACTTTCCAAACTTTGTAGCGAGTGGTGTACTCCCCGAAGGACTGAGCTACCATCAAAAGAAATAATTTTTGTTTAATAAAAAGCGATATTTTTGGGACGAACCATTTTTTTGGGAATGTGCAGATGGTGTTATTAGGTGGTGCGTCATGGATATTGAAATAAATGATATCTTGAAAGCTTGTCACTCTTCGCTTTATAGTGGTCACCATGGGGGAATCTGCACTCCTGCCAAAATACTCCTATATGGATTTTATTAGCCATCCATGCATAGAGACACCATTGAATGGGTAAGATCGTGCCACCAATGTCAAATGCATGGTGGTATTTCAAGAAGGCACGAGATGCCCTCAAGCCAAACCTTGAAGTAAAGCTCTTTTATATATGGGGAGTTGATTTTATGGGTCCTTTTCTAAGCTCCTTTGGGAATAAGTATATATTGGTGGCGGTTGGTTATGTCTCTAAATTGGTAGAAGCCCTCACACTCCCTACTAACGAGAGTAAATGTGTTACCTCATTTATGAAAAAGCATATTTTTACAAGGTTCGAAACACCTTATGTCATCATTAGTGATGGTGGCTCATATTTTTGTAACCGGGTGTTTGGGGCTCTACTTGATAAGTATGGGGTTAAGAACAAAGTCAAAACTCTATATCACCCTCAGATGAGTGGTGAAGTAGAGGTTTCGAATCAAGAAATCAAGCCAATACTAAAAAAGATGGTGAATGTAGGCCACACAAATTGGGCAAGACAACTTGATGAAGCACTTTGGGCTTATAAAACGGCCTATAAAACTCTAATTGGAATGTCTCCCTACCAATTAGTTTTTGGAAAGGCATGCCATCTACCCGCCAATCTTGTGTATAAGGCCTTGTGGGCTTTAAAGAAGTTGAACATGAATTAGGGAGAAACCTCTGAGGGCGCGGGTCATAAAACTTTATGAGATAGAGGATTTTCGTCTAAAGGCTTATGAGAGTTCGGCTTCATACAAGGAGAAAATACAAAAATGGCATGATGCTTGAATATTAAGATAAGAATTTTATGCTGGAGAGAATGTGATCCTCTACAATTCTCTCTTGAAACTCTTTGTGGGGAAGCTCCGCTCGAAATGGTCAGGACTGTTTATGATTTCTAACTTCCATCCTAGTGGTGCCGTTGAATTGGAAGATCAATATGGAAAGAAAATTTTAATAAATGGTCAAAGGGTGAAACACTAAAATGCGAAAATTCCCATGGTGGCCAAGATGGAGTTTGTTCATTTCAAGGATGCCATGTATTGAAAAAAGGGGATAGTCGTGCCGTGATGTTAAATTAGGCGCTTGGTGGGAGACAACCCCTCTTTGACTCATTTAGTATTTGTTTTAATGTTTTTTAGGTCTATTAATATAAGTGGTGTGCTTAAAAAAATAGGGGAAATAAAGCATGAAAATTGGCAGCTGTGCAGGAAATAAAAAACAGAGAAAAAAATTAGGGAGTTCAATTGGCAGCTTTGTGATTGCGATTCTATTGGTGTGATCACGACATCAGACTCCCGGACTGTCTACTATTTACAGGAGCCTTTCTCATCCCTTATACCTCTTAAATTTTCTTCAGTAAGGACACTTGGTGTAGTGAGGCACCTGGGTTTTCTTAAGCTGTGTACAAACTTTGCCCTATGATATATTGAGTGATGACATTTTTAAGGGTAAAGTGTTGTGTTTGGGTCTTGATCTAGAGATACAAAGGAAGTCTGAATACCCGTGGCATCATTGTCAATGTAATGAAAGTCTGAGTACCTGTGGCATTGATAATTTGGGATCACATTCATACCCATTTGCGAAGTTTAGTATCCATCAATACTATATCATCATGGATAGTCTATAGCCTTCTTTTTAATGCTCTGATAAGTATAGAATGCTGAGTTAATGCTTGATAGCTTTCTGGCGCCTCTTGGTTAGTAGAGGGAATAACATATGGCAGTTTTGGAGCATAGTTTTGGTTATTCCTTCTGGATGAGTAGTTTAGGGGGAAGGTATGTTTAGGACTGGATCTTGTTTATGATATCATGAATATAGGAGGTTCAAGATTTGATTAGGAGGTGGAGGGTTCATTTTGGGATAAAGTGGGTAGTGGTGGCTATTCCTGTGGTTTATAGGAGAATTTGAATGGATGTTGGAATCCTCCTTCATTTGAAGGACCTTGGTAATGGGGTTTTTGGAATCCCCAATACTTATCCCATTCTAGCTCGTCTTCCTCCTCATCACAATTATTCAACCAGTCCTCTTGACATTCCCGATAGTCACAGTCATGTAGTGTCCTATAAATGGATCCTTGAACCAGTGTATAGTATGCCCATCTTGAGTAAATTGTTGTATCTATTTCTGGTTATTCATGGCACTCTTGAGATAGCTTGACATATTCCCTAGATCTTGATTCTTTTTATCCAAAAAGGTATCTGTAAGGGTGTTCATACGAACAAAGAAAAATGCTTTGCAAGGTTTTTTTTTTTTAGTAAATATAGGTTTTTGTGTTCGGAGATGTTGAGAATAAACTCTCATCAACTCATAAATTTTGAGCCATCAGTTTGGCAGAATCATGAGGATTTCTTCCTTAGAGACATCTCTTGGGATTTGGATACACTGGGTCATTTCTTTGGTGGCATCTATGATTAGGGACAACGAGTGGTGGCCACCTAGAAGAGATACATTTTGTTTATGGTTTTGGACTTGCTAAACTATCTGGTGCTGTAAGGTTGTTTGTGTAGGGCTGTAGGATGATGGGGCTTCAATGATATAGAATTGAAGCCTCAATGACTTTGTTAGATATGACTCGGAGAGGGACAGGTTGAAGTTGGGCAATATGGTAGTAACAACTGTCCCTGATTTCAGTGTAATTTCCAAAGTGCCCAAGTTCGCACGTTGGTACTCTCTAAATCTACTGTCAAGAAGGGAAAGGCATGCTCTTATTGGCTATCTCTCTCTTCCTTGATATGTCAAGGCAATTTGAATAGTATCAAAATTGATATGGGTAAAGTTATATCTCTGCTATTGTTGTGGAAAATATTTTTGCATCTACAGAGTGATTAACTATTTAGCTGGAGTCTTAAGGACACACTACTCAAGTTTTGTTCCATCGAACTATTCCTTAACTCTTTCTAGTTTCCATTGATGCAAGGAATCCATCTGCAACTCTGGATTACATTTTTTTCTAGCAAAGTTAAAATAAGGGTTTGGTATAAGTAGATATGTAGAACACAGATCTTGTTTTTCAGACAATAGATCTACTTCATAGAGATAGTATTTCTTGCATGACAGGGTTCTGTTGATGGTTGGAGACATATGTAATGTCTCCAATAATCTACATAAACTTGTCTTAGAAGACATGGATAGTGACGACTCTAAGACAGACATGTTTTTGGTATTTTCTGGACTATAAAGACTCGATGTATTTGTTCTAAAGCTCTAAGGAAAGGACTTAGTAAAGTTTAAAATCTTTTTGTATTTTTGTGGACAATAAAACTCAATTTATTTGTGCTAAATATCTAAGGACAGGACACAACTAATATTTGTTCTAGAATCAAAGAAAGGAAACTGCTACTTGATTATGTACAAGACGCAGAATACAATAACTGCAAAGCACTGATTCTGATAATGAAAATAAAACTATGACGCAAATATGTGCAGGACTTTGATAGTAATATAAAAAAATAAATACTACAAACGGATCTAAGGTTAACAGCTAAGACAGAGTAAAAGTAAAGTAAAAATAAAAATAAAAATGTAAAGCTAGCTCACGCATTTCCAATCAATAGAGGTATATGCTAAGTCCTGATTTCTCCCTCTTTTAAGGAGTGGATATGGCTCTGATATAAAATAGATGGGGGAACAGTGGGGCATGGAGGACTACTGGTGGAGCCAGCTTGCAACAGACTGCCGAACTTTCTTGCAAGATAGGTGGTTTTGTGACCTTGTAGGTGGCACGCCATACGAAATCAAAGCTTCCATCAACACTACAGACACAAATACTAACCTTTCCAACATGATAGGTGATTTTAATCTATTTAGGCGGCAAGCCATACAAAATCAAAGCTTTTAATTGACACACCACCACCTTTCTACGACTGAACTACACATCCATAAGGATGGTTTGCTTTAACAGCAAAGCCTTCACAACCCTGAATGGGATGGCATGACTTTGAAACCGAGCTAAACATCAAATGATTTGCCTTTGTAATAAAGGTTTTGTAACCCTCAACAGGATGGCATGACTTTGCCAGTCTTAGAATAGATGAAATCCTTTGTCTACTTAGTGTAAGGATGTTCTGTATATGACATAAAAGGGTCTTACGGTAGCTGTCCCTGGACTATTGCCCTCAAGCATCTGCGAAACAAAAGGTGTACTAAGGTAGACCTCTGACCTACGTGTTCTTTCTCATTTAGGGTTGAAGCTCATAGAAGGTTCTTCTTTCTCGGATGATGGATGGATTAAAGAGATCCACATATTAGTTGAACATATCTGGAGGGTAATCTGTTATTCTAGAAGATAGTAATTCTGCCGTGTTAGCATGATGATTTGACTAGCCTTGTGCTGGTATTTTTATCCATTACTGGATATTAGCAGCATAGATGTTGCTTGATTTTTCATAAATATATATGGAGAAGAGGGTGTCCTCTGTTAGTTCTTCTTCCAGTGAGAAGACTGATTCAAGGTCATCCTCTTTACTAATATAGATTCCTGTGTGATAAGGAATTTTTAATTAAAGAGGTGGATGGAGTCCTTCAACTTCTTGGCCCGAGGACAGTTTCTAGCAAAGTGATCAGGCTTTCTGTAGATGAAGAAACTATCATTCTTCTTCTTGTAATATGTGAGGTTCCTTTATCTTAAATACCTGTTTTGCCAGATTGCCTTGCTTCTGTCATCCGGAGACCTTGGTAATTTGAACATCTTGAACAATAGCTACCTTTTTGATCTTGTCTTGCAGCATGGGCATGAGTAGCTGGATTTAGTGATGAGGTCATATTTTTTATAGGATAAATCAAGGGATGGATTATTTTGGACTATATACTTTAGTATAGACCTCTTTGCGCATACACTGTTTAGAGAGATTGGAAGATGGCCTATCAGATGTATCCGATCTGTGGGACAGTTATGGATTTGAACTTCTCCTCTACAATCATCATTATGTGGCCTGCTAGCATCTTCGGCACTGATAATACGTATGCTTGCTTTAGTCTAGGATCTTGATAGCACCCAAGCACACACACAAGTGTATGTGGTCTTATTAAGTAGTAAAGTGGCCTTCAAGAAGCCTAGTATCAATCCCATAGAGACTTGATTTAACAATTATTCAATTCTAGTTTAACTTCTAAGATTAATTTGATGCAAAGGTAACCAAAAAGAGTTTGGAATATTGTAAATATTAAAGAAAAATAATTAATGCATAAAGTAAAAGTCTTGGAATAGTCAATGGAGTAGAGTCCAGGGTTAAAGCACTTCGAACAATCATACTATGGTGTTGAATTTCATTCTCCAATTCTCTTATCTTGGTTGTTGATTCATAGGGTTAATTGCATGATCACAGTCTCCCGACCTCTAACCATTTACCTAATTTGGACATTACAACTACATCAATTGATCGGGGATGTAACAATCCAATTAAGTGAATTAAAGCTATCATCCTACGTTTGAATTAAGTAAGGCATCTAAGTACTTCCCTGTCCTAGACACTAATTTGAATTCTTTATTTTATAAAAGAATATAAACCCTACTTTGTTTATTCCCATGTTCTATCTCCCTATTTCCTCTCCCGAGATCAGTAGGTCGACAATATATGTATTTTATGGGTGATCAATTCATAAAATAATTAAATTAAGAATAAACAAACAACCAAATATGATAAACAAATCCAACAAAATTAATGCAAAACAATAGTCCTCATGTTCTTGGCTTTAACCCCGAAAAGAGAGTTTTTAACTGATAATATTCATAATCATGATCCAAATAATTGAATACAAGATATAATAATTAATAGATAAATAAATAATGAAATAAAACCTAAAGTAACGTGTAGAGTTCAAATAATTCCACATCGTTTCCACCACTTCACCAAAATTGTTTCAGAATTGTCCAAGTACGCCTAAGTATGTATGTATAATATAATATGCCTAATCCTAGGCGGATTACAAACATATCACGTGATTTCCCCAAAAGATTCCCCCCAGTTGCCTCAAAATATGTGCAATGTGTTTGATTTGTAATATATACCCAATCTGTGTATAAGTGGGAATTGTCCATAAATTGTAGCGGTGGAATACATCATGCATCGTATGCATGGCTGCCCCAAAATAGAGGGTGCGACGCATTCTATTCACATGACTCCATTGGAATTATACTTCTCAAATTATTATAAGGTAGTGGAGCACTCAACTGGAGCAAGCGTCGCACGCTCATCACGCGCACACATTGAAAGTTGCGTCTACAATTTTGGTTAAGTCTTTATCGTCCCATCTTTCATCTCTTATCTTGTGGTGTATTTTCCATAGATTTCCAGCCTTTATATAATATTTATATGACATTATTCAGATAATAAAGCTTCCTACATAATCATATACCACAAATTAGAGATCATAACAACACAATATTTTCAACGATGAATCAAAATAAGAGGAAGATAAGGCAAATTTTCAATGATCTTCAACTTTATGTTTTGATTCTTGACTTACTCAAATTGCAGTTTGAACATTCCCAACAAGTTATTCCATTCATAATTACACATTTAAATCATTTGGAACAAATTAATCACATTATAATCTAACGAAACCAACTAGACACACAATTAGCTCAAGCTAGTAAAACTAATTTTCTGGGTTGAACTCTAAATGACTCAATTAAGTGCAAACTTATTTGGAAAACACTTGGAACATTGTAATCACTTCCTTGGAAACTTAAATGATTATTTATATTAATATTAAAATGTTAAGCACACGAATAACTCTCAAAACAAGGCTAAATAAGCTAGAATTGTAATGCTAAAGTGCATAAATACATCCAACATCATCACCCCACGCTTAAAGCCTTGTTCGTGCTCGAACAACTCTTTAATTTCAGCATCATAAGTTAGGGAGACTATAAAATTCTACTACATGCAATACACTCAAGCTAGTACTACAATGACTACACGAAATGCAAGTTTCTACACAATGCATGTTATTTACACAATTGAAAGCTCATGAACACTACTCCAAAACATCCTAGCCACAAGAATTGACTCACCTAAGTGGAAAAATCATGATTATCATTCAATCAAGGAGATCATAAACATCACTTACATTCATCAAACATATGCCCTCACAACAAGAGAGTTACCCAAAATCACTCACAATAATGTAATTTATCACATAATGGGTACAAGAATCAAATTATACTCACTCTCACAAGGAATTCACAAGTCAGACACAATGAACCATAGGCTTTCCCTTAGTGTAGTGCTCCAATAATATCAGAATGATGAATTTAGGATCAATGAGGTCTTTTTTGGGTTGTAATGTAGGCTAAGGGATGGGTAGGAGCTATTAGTGACTAATCTCTCTAAGCGCTTTAATACACTACTTTTTATAATAAAAACCAATCTTCAACAACCAAATTACATTTTTTCCACCTACCAATCACTTTTATTTTTGCCCCATTTCTTTTAAGCATTTTCACAAACACTTGGTGGACATATTATTTTTGCACCACATGAATCAATTTTTCTCTTTTTTCACAACCATGACAATATTTATAGCATAAATTATATCATACCCATCCACCAAACATCAATTATTAACTCCAATAACTATTACCTTGGGGCATCAAATTCATTTTTTTGATACACCTTACTCAATTAATTTTTCATTAAAGTTCCTAGGAGATTTTTGGATCAAATTAAGGTTTACCAAAGAAGGTATTAGGCTATAAATGAGGCTACCATAGAAAAAGCTAAAGGTTCAAATGGGCTTACTAGGATAACGCACAAAGGGTAGGTAAAAAAGAAGGTAAAAACAAGGCTATCAAAGAAATGCATAAATCATCTCCTGAACCCACACTCTTTATTTTGCTTTACACACACATCGGCAAGTACTAGACATCACATGAAATAAGGAATAAAAGAAACCATACATACTCATGGCATATGCTCGACTCAATCGGATCATCATAAACTCCCAACCAAACAATAGAATAAATTTAAATTTAATCTAAAAAGTACAAGAGTCACAAAAATGAGCCTAAGAGTCTCAAAAGTAGCAATTCACTTATTCCATATGCTTTTACCAAACAAAACACTTGCATCATGTAATCAAAAATAGCCCAAAAAGAATATCTTACACCAATTTTTTTTTAAATTGAGCCAAAATTTAGGAATTTCCCTACTCCACACTTAAAAATGTGCTTAGTCCCCAAGGTAAACTTAAAAGTAAGAAATAGAAATACTCCCTGAGGCCTCTAGGCCTAGCTAGTAGTATATTTACACATAAATGAGATTATTGGGACCCCACACTCTATTTTTGCCATGCTCCTTAGCTCAGGTTTTCGGTACTCAGACTTCCCATTAACCTGTGACTCAATCAAAAACAAAAACTATGTGAAATAACAAAAACTAAAAACTAAAAAGAAAACATACCTTAAATTTAGTTGCCTCCCAAGCAGTGCCTGATTTAGTGTCACGTCATGACCCAAATTAACTCAATCATATTTCTTCATCCTTTTACTCCCCTTTGGTTCCCATGGCTTTTATTACTGGCGTACCTAGATATGACCTTATTTCTAGGATAGGATCATCTGTTATCCCCTCTTGGTCATCAACAACTTTGGAGACTTATGGTTCCTTGGAGTGGTTCATGTATATTGGTGGATAGTCTTCTTCTAGAAATTTAATTAAAGATTAAGGAGTGTCCTCAATGTATTCCTATGAATCAATAGATTCCTCGCTGTCTTTCATGTATCCATCAGGTAGAAAGTTTTCATTGGTGTCAGAGTGTAGATCTGTATTAGAAGAATCTTTTTCACTTGAAGCAGGACTAATAGTATAAACATCCTGTATTTTCTCATTGCACTTCAGAGATTCTTATAATGGATAAAAGACTGCAGTGGCTTAAGGATTTAGAACTGCATCATCATTGATGTTCAAGCCATACAAATTTGGGATAAGTTAGTCTAAATCCGCACCTGGATCACAATGGGACGACAATCACTTGTGATTAAGAAGTCCATCATTCAAGGCATTCCATTCTTTATCTTTATACGACACTTCTGGATTGTAGATTATCAGATTGTAATCTGGGAAATTGATATTATGGTACGAGATAATCATGGTCCCTCTGTCTATGTTGGATTCCATTTCTCTTTTGGACTACTTCTGAGTTTCATCGAATTTTATTTTGGAAGTGATGGCATCTTTCTATTCCTATGCATGCTTAGCAATGTCAAACTCCTTTCAATCTTGAGGTCCTAGTGATTTAGGCATATGGGAGCTTGAAGTATAAGTGGGAAAAATATGGCTCATCTTTGGTGGAGAGTATGTATGTGGCAACATTGGGATAAGGTTGGCTCTGGTAGTGAGCTATGGGTTCTCTGGGGTTGAAAACTGTCGTGTATTAGCTACTAGATTTGTTATTTTAGAGAAGCCATTTCCTTTTGCTGTTGGTCAAAGAAATGAGACTGTGAGGTGCCTGGCGGACATATATCATATTACATAGATTAGAGCTTGAGTTCCAACTGGCAGATAAGTCCATCATGCTGAGTGGATGCTTGATCTTCCCTCTTGTCCATTCCTTCAACTTTACTTGATAACTTATTCTGGGAGTGATGAACATTCTTTATAGCTTGGTTGATGTTGGATAATATCTTATTTTAGCATATGGCATTTTCAGACTGCCAGTTGAGTGTTGCATCTGTGTCACTAGGGGATATCTTTTCTCTGGATGGAAGGATAATAGTTTTACCTGGTATCTTTGGCGCATGGCTCATGTTATCCTTTTTGAAGGGTTTGTTTGGTGGGAATCATCTAAGTGACCATTGCAGGCTGTTTATCTTTAGTTTTGGTAGTTTTAGTTTGTGGTGGAGCGGGTGAGGTGTATCCTTGGCATATGTGGCATCTGCAATTAGACTTCCATGGATAGTGTTCGGAGAAAGGACATTTGATCCACTAAGTATATCAGCCGTCATGCCAATTTTGTTTCATATTCATGGAAAGGACTTAGACATCTACGCCACATGGACAAAGCCAACTTTATTTCGTATTCATGGAAAGTATCTTCAGAGTTTACCCCTTCAGAAAATAGAAAGCAAGAGCAAGAGATATTAGCCAATAAATATTTTTTTTGAAAGAAAGTAAACTATACAAGAGGTTTTTAGGTAGAGAGAATGATAATCTCTCTAGAGTTAATATTCTAAGTATAGAGAATGTTGCCCTCTTCACTAGGGCCTAGGCTTCCTTTTATAGGAGAAGGAAGCCTACTAGTTAAGAAAGACTATGGATAAACATAAAATAAAATATTATAATCCTATTCTATCAGCTAAGTGATAGGCATTATCCATTATGACTGGATACGTCTTATCCTTTTGAAAGGGATAAACTTTATCTGTTATGACTAGATAAGCCTTATCTTTATTAACACCAGGCCCTACTAATATGTGACGGGCCAAATAAAAACAAAACATACTATGTTGTTTCCATGTGACAACATATGCATGCAGGTGAGTCAGCAGCTTTCAAGCTGGTGGATCAGCAGCTTCATAGGCATCTTGTAAGTAGGTGGATTAGCTCTTTGTCTTTGAAGCAGCTTAGTCAGCAGCATCAGGACAAACTCATATAAAAGGGTAACCCACTATGGAGAGTTTCTTTTAAGATGAGGGTAACCCACAAGAAAAGGTAACCCATTGGTTATGTGACAAGGTTTCCTTAGAAAGGGAGTAACCTACTGAGAAGGGTAACCCAATACAGAGGTTAACTTCTTACACATATCATCTGATTTTATCTTTCAGGCAGTGTTGGATAATGCTAGTGGCGATGAGCTCGTGTAACGTTCTTTTATCCACCAATCTACAACGTGCTTTTGCCTGAGGCATTCCTAGCCTTCCAAGCTTCTCTTTATCGATTTGGTGAAGTAATTTTTTCTTTTGGATGAATCTTTGGTTTCCTACGGAGGAGACTTCATCTGTATACTTATGGATTCATTATTTTTAACTCATACAGTGGCTTCTATTCTTTTTTTACTCATCGGACTTCATCCTATCATTGGTGTAGTTCCTTTTGTTTGGAATGCATCTATTTTGCTAGAGAGTGAAACATTATGCTTTATAACCTTCATATTCAAGAGAGAGCATGAAATTAGGAAATTTCTAGAGTAGTGAAATTTCTGATTAAGCTTGGATTTCATGGCATGTGATTCCTACCAGATGATACAACATAAATGCTATTGCATCATAGGAATCTTTCAAGTATCGAACCCAGTATAGTTGTTGTTTGTACTACAATATGAATCTTTGTGAAGTTGGTTGGATTCAATAATAATTGAACCCCATGATGTTATAGTACTGATGGCATATATACTAGAACAAACATAGGAGTTCTTTCTGGGAGTCATCAACTAGTACAATGAACACATAATAGAAAAGATATTCTGGATATTTTCCAAACGGCTTCAAAATGGTGTTGCTGTAGTTTTTGAATACTTAAAGCTTGTAGAAAGTCTGGTTTCTTGAAGGATTGATGGATATTAAGGGAACATCTATTTGAATAAATATGGAGAGCAATCTGCTATTCTAGAAGATAATATTCCTGATGTGTTGATCATGAGAAACTGACTGGCCGATTTATGATTGTCTTCTACGGTGCTGGATATCACTTAGAGATCATCAGCTAGATATCTTATGATACTTTATAAATGTCTACAAAGAAGATGGGGTCTTCCATCAGTTCTTTTTCAAGCAAGAATACCAATTTAAGGTGATCCTCTTTGTTGAGAGGGATTATAGCATGATCACCCATTTCTCCAAAGAGGTGGATAGAGATTTTGACTTCTTGAGTGGAGGAAAATTTTTTGTGGAGTGACTAGGATTTCTATGGATTAATATGCTATCAATCTTTATCTTATTGTCAGCGGGGCTTCTTTGTCCAAAATACCTGGTTTGATTAACTACCGTAGCCTTGTCGTCTGGAGGCCTGGGTATTTTGAATATCCTAAATAACAAATTTCTCTAGGATCCTATCTGACATCTTGAATAGAGGCAATTGGACATCATAAAAAGATTGTTCCTTCTGTAATGACAATGAAGATCTGGGTTGTTCTCAATAATCTGCTTCATTACAGATATGTTTCTACATAGACTATTCAAGGCCTGTAAGATGGCCCGCCTGGTGTAGCTCGTGTCTCTAAAAAAGGCTTTCAACAGGATTTTGGTGTTGACAAAAAAGTCTTCAAATGTGAGATAATTGGTTTTATCCATAATCCTGAGTGCATTCCACCAGTCTATTAGGATTTTGTAGAATCTGGATGTGCAGTCTGACAGTATCATGCATTATTTTCTTTCAGCCAGATTCTCCCTCATCATGAAAGTTCTGAAGTCCTGAGGTAGGTATAGAATTAAAGCAATGATTTCCTTGCCTCTATTGTTGGTTTTTGCTTCTGTTTTGGGATTGGATCACTAGTTAGCTTAGCTATATTGGAGACTTATTTAGAATCCGCTAATTCACTGGAGTGTTTCACTAACATATATGGACATTCCTCGATTGGCAATTCGATTGATGGCTGTAAAGTATCTTCATTACATTCATTAGCATAGAGGTCATCGTTAGCATCAGATAACTATCTACTAATGAAAGATTATGGTTGGCCATTAATTAAGTTGTCCTAGAAAGTTCCCTTCTCTGTGCTGAAAGAAGATCTGGGAATGTCTTCTGTAGCTGGATGAGAATCATCAAGATCTTCATGACAAGCCATGGTTTTCTCTGCAGCTTGTGCTTCCCTCTTAACCTTTCTGGTTTGGGACATCCTTTTGAAAAGTGTCGTTTGTCATGGTAGATGAAGCATTTGTGCTTGCCTTGATCTTTCTTTTTGGAGGATTTGGTATCTTTGCAAATCATCAGTTCTTTGTTTGATAGTTTCTTTTTTCTGACCCATCTGAACTGCATATATCTTTGGTGCCTTGCCTAACAGCTTGAGATATGGGGAAACCCTTTTAGCTTGAGAACCTGATTATCATATATAGCATCAGAGTGGATAGATTAGTAACATTCATCCGACATGATATTACCGAATAAAGTTTCCTTATGCTTCTCAAAAGGATGGGAGTCTGTGTGATAAGTTGACTCTTTTAGCATAAGGTCATCATACTTTGGAACAACAAGACTCGGGTCAACTTGATTGAGGTTGAGCAAGTCAATAGCCTTGTCATTGTTCTTTAGAAGACACTTTAGAGAGACCTATTTGCCATTGTGGGATTCCTCGTCAGGCATCTGGAATAGATCATCTAAAGAGGTGCACTTTGGTCTACAACTTGTGATCATCATATGTGCTGGATCAATTGTCAGGTCTTTGTTGTCTTGCGATTGTTCTTCTGGATCACAATTCTGGAATGCTCTCTAGATCACAAGGTTATCAGCTGGGACTACAAGAGCTGTACTATGGCAGACGGGCATATGTCAAGACTATCTTATCAGTATCATATAGAACTCGGCTTGAACACCATATCTTTTCGACCTTTTGTGTAATGACATCTATAACACCCCAATTTTCTGAATCGAAATACTATACGGTGCTTATGACCTCGAAGGACCAGAAGCAACCCATGATTGATATCTGTACCTGTGCACTGCAATATATAATGTAATAGTACGGAAACATGAACATGTAGGCCATAAGGTTCAACTGAATAAAGAATCTGTAAAATAGTAACATCCGTGTAGGTGAAAGATACTGAAAACAACTGAAAACTGAATCAAATCTGAACTAAATCAGAAAGCCTCTAAATACTGTCTGAATAAAGAGTTGAAGGAACATGTCTCTAACTAACTCTGTCTAGTAAAACTGAGATAAAATAATAAATGAGATAAAATAATATCGTATCATCCTCGAATGAAGAGGACTCATTGCAACTCTATATACTGGAATGCAGCTACTACTTCTAGTCTGAAACTCGTGCCTCTAAACCTATGGTGTCACATGAAAAGAAAGCACCATAGCGCAAATTGGTCAGTACAACTGGAGTACTGAGTATATAAGTAAGGTAGGCTAATACAAGGGTTTACGTGCATGAATAATACTACTGACTGACTGATATAAACATAAGAGTACAAACATACATACATAGTAACTAAGATCGTGAGTACGTGATGGCTAAATCTGTACGCTAATACATGGTTAGAATCGTAGTTCTAATAACATGGATGATGTATCTGACAGCCCTGAATCTGGTTGAACTCTCTGTGTTCCGTGCTATAACTGAATTTGACCGTATCTAACAGTCCTGGTATACTGGTATCTGAAGAACTGTCTAAGTTCTTTTACTGAGACTGATACTGAAACTATGGGAGGTAGTTGTTCAATCGACATGCCCCATATGTGCCATTATGGCTAAAATAGGGTCTAATCTCTACCCTGACTGGAAGGGTGTCAATACCGCGCCATTGGTAAGGACAACATGTGAGAAACCCTCATATAAAAGGTAACTCTAGTGAGAACAGTGGGGACCTCATATAACAGGTTAAGCCACCTTATCTACCCTCATATAACAGGCTGTTATGTCTCAACCTATGCTGGCTACATAGTTCTGGAATGCAAGGATGACTGCTAAGAATCACACCCTCATATATAGGTGAGTTCCCGTCCTTGGGTTCACTTGGTGCTAACTCCTACTCCCATCTGAAGATACTAAACATGATTCAAATGACTGTACATGGGCAGATTAAATGACTTTCGTTGACTGATGGAGTAGCACTATTATCTGAGATTTAACTGTGATCATGAGATTTGTAAGCTATCACGAATGTCGTCACACAGGAGTTAGATTCTCCCTAAGGCTGACGACCTTTGTGGTAGGGTATCACAAATGTGGTAAGCTACCATGAATTTTGTCGCACAGGAGTTGGATTCTGCCTAAGGCTAACGACCTTTGTGGTAGGGCGTCACAAATGTGGTAAGCTACCACGAATGTCGTCACACAGTTTCCAGCCTGACATGCTGGAGTAAAATAGGAATAACTCTTTGCTCCGATATCGGATTTAGGAAAAATTGGTATCGTTGGAAATATAATTCAACTATATATCTATTGATAGGTCATGATCTCAAAAATTCCAAGTATAATGAGAGATATTATCATTTTAAGTTGACTATACCAATATCCTTCTGAAGAATTCAATCGGTAAGGAATGTTTTGATTCGTCTGATAGCTGGGTTTTATTTGAAGCCTTAATATACATCTAAGTTACTCATAAAACTATAAAATAACCATGATGTACTATGCATGAGCTTGGTACATGGCTCTAATATTGGTTTGGATTTTTCGGGGTATTACAATATCTCCCTCTTGGAAACATTCGTCCTTGAATGATGACTGCTTGAGAGGGGAGAAAAGATAAATGACGCATACACTGATGATGCTCAACTGGCATATGATTTAGGACTGAATTGAATTCTATACTAAATATAGACCAACTGAACATACATATCTGATGCATAAACGATAAGCTGAACTTATGAATGCATGATAAGCTATGCACTGATACTTGATAGCAATTTTACACTAGAATTTTGAAAATGTAATTGAATAAGATTAAGGAAAATTGTTACCTCGAGTTAAGTCTGAATTAGTGGAGATAATATAAGGGTACTTGTTTCGTATGTCTGCTTCTGCTTCCCAAGTAGCTCCCTCCATGGACTGATTTCACAAAAGAACCTTGACTAGAGGGACTTCTTTGTTCCTCAGCCTACGAGTCTGATAGTCGAGGCTTTTGACTGGAATATCTTTATACGAGAGGCTATTCTGAATGTCAACGCTCTGAATAGGGACTACAACTGCTGGGTCACCTAAGCACTTCTTGAGCAAAGAAACATGGAAGACTGGATGAACTGAGGCTAGATCTGAAGGAAATTCGAGCTCATAGGCTACCTTGCCAAAGCGACTGAGAATCCTGAAGGGACCGACATATTTGGGACTAAGCTTTTCCTTCTTGCCAAATCTCTTCACTCCCTTCATGGGAGAGATCTTGAGATAGACATAGTCATCGACCTTGAATTTGAGATCTTTTCTATGAACATCCGCATAAGACTTCTGTCAGCTCTGAGCAGCCCGAAGTCTTTCTCTGATCAACTGAACTTCCTTTAAGGCATCGAATACTAAGTCAGGCCCTATGACTGTGGTCTCACTAACTTCGAACCAATCGATCGGAGACCTACATCTCCTACTATAAAGAGCTTCGAATGGAGCCATCTGAATACTGGGGTGATAGATGTTGTTGTATGCAAACTCAATCAAAGGCAAGTGGTCATCCCAGCTTCCCTTGAAATCAATTGCACATGCCCTTAGCATATCTTCTAGTGTCTGAATGGTCCTTTCTGCTTGACCATCTGTTTGAGAATTAAATGCTGTACTGAGATTAACTTGGGTACCAAGACCCTTTTGGAATGCTTTCCAGAAGTGAGAGGTGAACTGGGTACCTCTTTCTGAGATGATAGATAGTGGAACACCGTGTAATCTGACCAGCTCCCAGATATAGAGTTTGGTATAATCCTCAACTGAGTAAGAGGTATGAGCTGGAAGGAAATTAGCTGACTTGGTCATTCTTTCTACAATGAGCCAAACTGAATCATGCTGATGACGTGTTCTAGGCAAACCTGTCACGAAGTCCATGTTTACTTCTTCCCACTTCCAAGTAGGAATAGTGAACTCCTACTTGGAACCACTAGGTTTCTGATGCTCTATCTTAACCTGCTGACAAGTAAAGCACTTAGCCACAAACTCTACAACATCTCTCTTCATCCCACTCCACCAATAGATCTCCCGTAAGTTACGGTACATCTTAGTGGCCCATGGATGAATAAAGTATCATGCACCATGCGCTTCTGCAAGAATTTTCTGCCTCAATTTATCTACACGAGGAACACACAGATGGCCTTGACAATGAAGAACACCATCTCCCCCTTGGGAGAAAACCTCTACTTCCTGATTCTGAACTGACTCTTTTAGCTTGACAAGGCTAGGATCCCTATCTTGCTTCTCTTTCAACTTAGAATCTAGGGATGACTCTGAACTCTCTAAACACATACACCACCCTTCGAAGAGTCGACTAAGTGAATGCCTAGTCTGGTAATATGATGAATCTCCTGAGCTAATTTCTTCTTACTATCCTCAACATGGGAAACACTACCCATGGATAGTCTACTGAGTGCGTCGGCCATTACATTGGCCTTGCCCGGATGATAAAGAATACTCATGTCATAATCTTTTAAGAGCTCTAACCACCTTCTCTAATAAAGATTGAGATCCTTCTGGAAAAAGACATACTGAAGGCTTTTATGATCTGTGAAGATGTCTACATGAACACCGTATAAATAATGCCTCCAAATATTTAAGGAAAAGACAACTGCTGCTAACTCAAGGTCATGAGTAGGATTATTCTTCTCATGGGGATTTAACTGTCTGGAGGCGTAGGCTTTGACTCTACCAAGCTGCATGAGGAAAAACCCTAAAGCTATCCTGGATGCATCACAATATGCCACAAATCCATTGGAACCGTCGGGAAGTGCTAAAACTGGAGCTGAGGTGAGTTAAGTCTTCAACTCCTGAAAACTCTTCTTGCAAGGTTTTGACCACTGAAACTTGACCTTCTTCTGAGTCAATCTAGACATAGGAGATGGAATAGAAGAAAATACCTCAACAAACCGTCGGTAATAGCCAGCCAAACCCAAGAAACTCCTGATATCTGATGGAGAGACAGGGTGAGGTCAGTTTCTTACCGCTTTGGTTTTCTGAGGATTTACTCTAATGCCATCACTAGAAATAATGTGGCCAAGGAATGCTAGTGATCTTAGCCAAAATTTGCACTTACTAAACTTGGCGAACAACTGGTGATCCTTGAGAGTCTGAAGAACATTTATGAGATGGTCTAAATGATCACGCTCTGTGTGAGAATATACCAGAATATCATCCATGAAGACTATGACGAACGTGTCCAAGTGCTGCTTAAACACCCGATTCATCAAGTCCATGAAAGCTGAAGGGGAATTGGTAAGACCAAAGGACATGACTAGAAATTCAAAGTGACCATACCATGTACGAAAAGCTATCTTTGGAATGTCACATTCTCTAACTCTAAGCTGATGATAGCCTGATCTAAGGTCTATCTTAGAGAAACAACTAGCACCCTAAAGTTGGTCAAACAAGTCGTCTATCCTAGGCAGCGATACCTGTTCTTGACTGTGACTTTGTTAAACTGACGGTAATCAATACAAATTCTGTGAGAACTATCTTTCTTGCGCGCGAATAAGACTGGCGCACCCCGTGGGGATACACTGATCCTGATAAATCCCTTATCTAAGAGATCCTTCAATTGATCTTTTAGTTTTTTAGTTCTGCTGGTGCTATTCTGTATGGCAGAATAGAAATAGGCCGAGTATCTGGGAGAAGGTCTACGCAAAGTCTATTTCCCTTTTGGGAGAAATTCCTGGAAGATCTTCGAGAAAGACATCTGAATATTCATTAACCACTGGGACTAATTCAAGACTGGGAGATTTGGAACTAGAATCCTTAACATGCACGAGATGATACACACACCCCTTAAAAATCATTTTCCTTGCCCGAAGGTAGGAAACAAGATGACCCTTGAATGACGAAGTGCTACCCTTCCACTCTAGGACAGGCTCATTCGGGAATTGAAATTGAACTGTCCTATTTCTGCAGTCGACTATCGCATAGCAGGAATGAAGCCAATCCATACTGAAAATGACATCAAAATCAGTCATCTTTAACTCAACTAAATTTGCTGACGTGGATTTCTAAAATATCATAATCGGACAGTTCCTATATACCCGCCGAGCTATGATGGTTTTTCCCATTGGGGTAGAGACTGAAAAAGGCTCTGCTAAAATTTTGGGACTAATTTCAAAATCGCCTGCTATGTATGGAGTAACAAAAGACAAGGTGCACCTGGGTCTTGCAAAGCATTAACATGAACATGGAAAATCTATAACGTACTAGTAACGACATCAGGAGAATTTTTCTGATCCTGTCGGGTCTAAAGAATATAGAGTCTGTTTGGGCATTGCCTACTAGTAGCACTGGAAGGGAACCCTGCAGGTTCGGGAGACTGGACTGAGCTGTGGAATGATTCTATTGACCCTGAGGACCTGGCTTAGGACAGTCCCTAACTCTATGGCCTGGCTTTCCACAACCAAAACAAATGCCTTGACCCATTCTACACACACCCTGATGGTGCTTACCATAGGTCTGACACTGAGAATAAGTGCTGGCACTGCTAACACTACTCTAAGATTTAGAGCCTGGTGGTCTATCTCTATTTTTGTCCCTGAACTTCGGTGCTGGGGCACTATCGAAGAAAGGGGATGGAACTGCTGACTTAGGACGAAACTACAAATGATTTTTGCCCTCTTATTTGGGCTGAGGAAAACTGAAACTGCCTGCTCTTGCTCTTTTGTTCTGCCTCTCCCTAGTCTTAACCTTCTGCTCCTCTTTCTATTGAGCGTGGTTCATGAGCCTGGCTAAAGTCATATCACTGTTCAGTATCGCAGACCTATACTCATTTGCAATGCTATTATTCACCCCTGACACGAACTTGCTCATCTTAGCCCTGTTGTCTGCAACCACATGAGGGGCACATCTAGCTAGCTGAGTAAATCTAAGAGAATACTCTCTAACTATGATATTTCCCCTCTTGAGATTGATGAACTCAAGAACTTTGGCCTCTTTTAGATCTTAGGGAAATAATCCATCTAAGAAAGCCATGACAAATTCTTCCCACTCAGCAGGACCTGCATCCTCTAACCTTTCTGCTAACCATTACTTGTACCAAGTGTGAGCGACATCCTGCAATTGGTATGTGTCTAACTCGACACTCTGAGAAGAAGTGACTCCCGTGATATCAAATACCTTCTGGACTTGATCAATGAATTACCGAGGATCCTCATCTGGCTTAGACCCAAAGAAAGATGGAGGGTTCATTTGGGTAAAGTCCCGAATCCTAGATGCTGTTGAATTGGCCATTGGGTTGGCTGGAACGACTACTGGTCATTCATTGTTGACAGCTACAGACTGAGCAAGAGCGGTAAATGTGGTCCTGACCTCTGCATGAGAAACATCTTTGCCCAAAGGATCTTCGGGCTGAGGAGCTGGCTGATTTTTTCTCTTTGGAGGCATGTTTCTGAAATAAGAGAAAAGTGGATTAGACTGAGAGACTGACTTGAAGTTATACTTACTAGCACGGCATGAATACTGAAGAAAGGGAACTATTCCTAAAACATCTCATAGCCTCCTATACTTAAATATGGCGTGCAACACACCCATGTACAAGAATCTACTAGATGCGGCTTTCAAAATTCCTAGGACTCTATTGAACCTTAGGCTCTGATACCAAGTTTGTAACACCCCAATTTTCTAAACCAAAATGCAATACAATGCTTATAACTCTGAAGTACCAGAAGCTAACCCATGACTAATATCTATACCTGTGCACTGCAATATATAATGTAATAATGCGGAAAACATGAACATGTAGGCCATAAGGTTCAACTGAATAAAGAATCTATAAAATAGTAGCATCAGTGTGGGTGAAAGATACCCAAAACAACTAAAAATTGAATCAAATTTGAACTAAATTTGAAAGCCTCTAAATACTGTTTGAATAAGGAGTTAAAGGAACATGTCTCCAACTAACTCCGTCTAGCAAAGCTGAGATGAAATAATAAATAAGATAAAATAATATCGTATCATCTTCGAATGAAGAGGACTCACTGCAACTCTGTATACTGGAACGCAGCTACTACTGTTGGTTTAGAACTCGTGCCTCTGAACCTATGTTGTAACATGAAAAGAAAGCACCATAGCACAAATGTATCAGTACAACTGAAGTACTGAGTATATGAGTGAGGTAGGCTAATGCAAGGGTTTACGTGCATGAATAATACTACTGACTGACTGATATGAACGTAAGAGTACAAACATACATACATAGTAACTAAGATCGTGAGTACGTGATGGCTAAATTGATAAACTAATACATGGATAGAACCATAGTTATGATAACATGGATGACTATATCTGACAGCCCTAAATTTGGTTGAATTCTTTGAGTTCCATGCTATAATTGAATTTGACCATATCTAACAGTTCTGGTATACTGATATCTGAAGAACTATCTGAGTTCTTTTACTGAGACTGATACTAAAACTGTGGGAGGTAGTTGTTTAACCGACATGCCCCATATATGCCATTATGGTTAAGATGGGGTCCAATCTCTGCCCTGACTGGAAGGGTGTCAATACTGCGCCACTGGTAAGGACAACATGTGAGCAACCCTCATATAATAGGTAACTCTAGTGAGAACAGTAGGGACCCTCATATAACAGGTTAAGCCGCCTCATCTACCCTTATATGACAGGCTGTGATGTCTTAACCTATGCTGTCTACATAGTTTTGGAACGCAAGGATGACTGCTAAGAATCACACCCTCATATACAGTAAGTTCCCATCCTTGGGTTCACATGGTGCTAACTCCTACTCCCATCTAAAGAGACTAAACATGATTCAACTGAATGTACATGGGCAGATTAACTGACTTCCATTGACTGATAGAGTAGTACTATTATTTGAGATTTAACTATGATCATGAGATTTTTAAGGTTTCCTGAGTCACATGACTGACTGAGTTCTATAGATTATAGCTTGATTGAGATTATCATGACAAAATGACATGGATCTAGGCACACAATTATGTTTTTAGGGTACGAATACCCCCAGGACTCGATAGAATAAAACTGACACACATGACATGACTTGATCACAAGATTGGAGTCCACAATTCACTATATCATAAGTAGGGGATAGTATACTTCATGTATTTAATCAACACCTCAAACATGGTAGGGAAAGCATGGATATAATTCGCACACAAGATTCATATTTCCATCATCATACATACTTCATGCCATCACCATAACAATACATAAATAGCATGGGCATTCATATTGAAGTGTATTGCTAACATGGACTTGTCATTTGGATATCATGAAATTATGTAAATATGAACTTCTAACATCCTAGGCATTTTATCAAACACCTTACATGCATTCTTTAAGGCATAGGTGGATTTCATACTTGCATTGGTTCAACCCACCCAAAGTTCATGATTTTCAACCAACAATCATATATATTCCATGAAAAACATTCTTAGATATCATCTTGAAACTTGAACATCAATCATCAACGTGTACATGCTTATATCACCATAAAATCTTACAAAATAACATTTAAAAGCATGGTTCTTGAACTCTATGAACGAATTGAATCCATTGATGAACACTACACATATCTTAAAGTTTGATCTTAAAAGAGATCTAATGTTTCTAAAATTTCCTGAAGAAATCCTTAGGCTTTCTTGTGATTTTTCTTGACTGGGGTTTAACCCCTTTGGGAAAGAATGCTCTTGTTCCTGAGGAGATGATCTTGAGAGGAAACCCTAATCTTGTGGCTGAAAGTGTAAGAAAGGGTTTTTAAGATGTTTCAACTAAAGAGAATGGAATATAATATGTTCCTTGAGGGTTATAAGTATTGGGAAGTGAAGGGAAAATACCAAAATACCCTTATAATATAAATTCCTAGTTGCTGAAAATCATAGCTGACGACATTTGTGACAAGGCATCAAAAGTGTGGTAAGCCGTTAAAAATGTCATCGCACAAAAGCTGGAACTGATGGTTTCTTCCTTAGTCTAATGACCTTCATGATAGAAGTCACAAATATGGTAACGTACCTCGAATGTCATCACTTAGGATCTGGTTTCTACCTAAGTCTGACGATCTTCGTGGCAGGGTATCACAAATGTGGTAAGCTACCATGAATGTCGTCACACCGGAGTTAGATTCTGCCTAAGGCTGATGAACTTCGTGGTAGGGCATCAAAAACATAGTAA
Source organism: Capsicum annuum (assembly GCF_002878395.1). Lineage (NCBI taxonomy): Eukaryota > Viridiplantae > Streptophyta > Magnoliopsida > Solanales > Solanaceae > Capsicum > Capsicum annuum. The sequence continues at coordinate 55,253,750 of NC_061116.1, read as the reverse complement.
GCTACCACAAATGTCGTCACACAGAAGTTAGATTCTTCCTAAGCCCGACGACCTTAGTGGTAGGGTATCACAGATGTGGTAAGCTACCATGAATGTCGTCACACAGTTTCCAGCCTGACATGCTAGAGTAAAATAGTAATAACTCTTTGATCTGATATCAAATTTAGGCAAAATTGGTATCATTAGAAAGATAATTAAATTATCTATCTATTGATAGGTCATGAGCTCAAAAGTACCAAGTATAATGATAGGTATTATCGTTTGAAGTTGACTATACCAATATCCTTCTCAAGAATTCAATAGGTAAGGAATGTTTTGATTTGTCTAATAGCTGGGAGTTATTGAAGCCTTAATATACATCTAACTTACTCATAAAACTATAAAATAACCATGATGTACTATGCATGATCTTGGTACATGGCTCTAATATTAGTTTGGATTTTTTGAGGTATTACAACATCTTTCTTTGTCCACATAGAATTAGAACCTTGTTCATTTTTTGTGGCTAAAGTGAATTGCATAGATGAACAAGGGGGAGAAATTTGGGCTAACCCTTATGGAGAATATGTATGTTAATTATGATAGATACTTTGGCCTTTTGCAGTATAGCAAAGTCGTAGTTCAGATTCTAGATTTCTTCTTCAAAAGAGATTATTTCCTTATATTGTTGGGTAAGAAAATATAGAAATAGAGTTCCGAGCGGGTATTTTTCAGACCGTATGGCCGTAACTTATCTTTGAGTGCTCTGTTAAGTATGGAAGTTTGGAGGGCTGCTGAAGCATTTTTTAATCGAATAACATATGGTAATTTGGGAGCTCAGGTTAGGATAACCTTTTTAGAGTGGTGGTTCGGTGGGTAAGAATTTGTGTGACTGGATATAGATAGGGGTGTCAAAAGTATCTTAGGGTTGATTTCAGATTAAGTATCTACTGCATCTCTCCTTTTGCAGATTCTACAATCACAGTCACTCTTCCATGGGTAATGTCCTAAGAAAGGGCATTTACACCACATCAGACTATGACCCTCATGATTGAATTTCTTTATCCAATCATGATCTTTCATAAAGCTGGTGAGGAACCTGAGGATAGTTCTCGGGTTCTTTACATCTAGAAGATCATTAGTTGGGTTGTACATTCAGATGTAGAGGGTGGTTCTAGGTAACTTTTTTGAATAAAGGTGGTCAAATCATTAGTGAACTTCAGAGGTTGAGGATAGGCTCTCAAATTCTCATATTTTATGACTCATGAGGCTGGGATAATGCTGACTAGTTCATCCCTCGATATGTTTCTCAAGATCTTACTGCACTCTATGGTTTTATTAGTTGCATCTATGCTTAAGAATAAAGAGTTCTTTCCACTTGGATGAAATAGGTTCATGTTATGGTTCTGATCAAGATAGGCTATTTGAAGTGAAGAGTTGCTTGACTAGCCTCTCTGCCCAATGGAGCATCGAGAATTTAGACCTGGATCTTCAACGCTCTCATTAGATATGGATAAACTCATGGTAAGTTGAAGTTGGGAAACATGGTGACAAAGATGTCTCATCATCCAGAATAATCTCCAATGTACCCAAATTCACATGTTGGTACTTATTGAATCTATTAGTAAGAAGATAAAGATGCGCTACAACTAGCCTGCCTTATCTCCCTTGATATGTCAACACAATTCGTACAACACCAATATGGAGATGAGTAAATCCAAGGCTTTTCTATCATTGTGGAAAATCCTTTGGGATCTACAGTGATATTAACTATTCCTTTGGAGCTACAAGAATTAGGTGCTATACTTGTGGCATTGTAGCAACATATTCCTTAACTCCTTTTGGCTTTTCTTGGACCATAGAGTGGATATTCATCCAGGGATTGCATATCTTCTTAGCAACAGCTGAATAGGGATTTTATAAAGGGGTGGTACACATCTGGTTTTGTGATGGTAACACCTCTACATCATATATTTAGTAAAGTTTGCATGAAAATATATCACCAGGAGTGATATGCATGTTTACCTTGAAAAACGGATTTTATGAACTAGGTGAAGACTCTGGGACAGACATATTTTTGGTATTTTCTGGCTTATAAGGACTCGATGTATTTTCTTCTAAGGTTCTATGGAAAAGACTAAATAAAATCTTTTTGTATTTTGTTGTCTGACTCTATATATTTGTGCTAAAGATCAAAGGACAAAACACAACAAATATTTGTTCTAAAAATCTAAGAAAGGAAAATATGACTCGATTATGTACAAGTTGCTGAATACAATAACTGGAAAACAGTGACTCTGATTATGGAAAATAAACTATGACCCAACTACGTACAATACTTTGGAAGTAATATCGAAAAATCAATACTACGAATGGATCTAAGGCTAATTGCTAAGATAGACTGAAAAGTAAAAGCAAAATAAAAATAAAAATAAAAAGCTGGCTCACGTGTTTGCAATCAACAGAGCTGTATGCAAAATCTTGCTTCCTCTCTACCTCTGGGAGTGGGGATGGTTCTAATACCAAATAGAAGGAGGGACAGTGGGGCATAGAGAACTCTCAGTGGAGGCGTCCAGGCGGCTAGCAATAGACTGCCAAACTTTCCAACATGACAGGTGGTTTCACGACCATGTAGGCATCATGCCATACAAAATCAAAGCTTCTTTCAGCACCACAGAAATAGATACTAACCTTCCAATATGATAGGTGATTCACGTCTATATAGTCAGCATGCCATATAAAATCAAATATTTTAATCGACATACCATAGCTTTCCTACGACTGAGCTAAACATCCATAAGGATAGTTTTCTTTAGCAACAAAGCTTCATAACCCTGAATTGGATGGAATGAATTTGAAATTGAGCTACACATCCAAACGGTTTTGCCTTTAAAACAAAGACTTCACAACCCTCAACGGGATGGCATGACCTTGCCAGTATTAGAACATAAGTAATCCTTTGCCACCTTAGGACAAGGTTGTTTCGTATATGATATAAATGGGTCTTACGGTGACTCTCCCTGGACTATTGTCCTCATGTGTCTGCAAAACAAAAGGTATACTAAGGTAGACCTCAGATCTGTATGTTCTTTCTCAAATAACCGATCTTTTTGAAAAGCTATGGTATAGAGTAAGCCAATTTAGTTTCTTATGGAAAGGTCTTAGACATCTACGTCATGTGGATGAAGCCAACTTTGTTTCATATTTATGGAAAGTATCTTCGGAGTTCCATGTTGCAGTCACAATAAGTACCTCAACAAAGTATTTCCTTACCCTACCATTCTGACCTAAAGGATCGAAGTACCTATCCCTTCAGAAGAGAGAAAGCAATAGAAGGAGAGTTTAGCCAACAAAAAAGTTAATTGCAATAAAGAAAACTATATAAGAGGTTTTTAGGTAGAGAGAATGATAATATCTTTGGGTAGTGAGAATATTGCCCTCTGCATAAAGGCCTAGGTTTCCTTTTAAAGGAGAAGGAAGCTTACTAGATAAGCTATACTATGAATAAAAATAAAATAAAATTTTATAATCCTATCCTATCAACGAAGAGATAGGCATTATCTGTCATGACTGGATAAGTCTTATCATTTTGTAAGGGATAAGCTTTATCTGTTATGACAAGATAAGCCTTATGTTTATTCACACCGAGTCCTAATAACATGTGATGGGCCGAATAAAAACACACATTATATTGTTAGCAAGTGAAAACATGTGCAAGTAGGTGAGTCAGTAGCTTATAAGCAGGTGCATCAGCAGTTTTACAAACATCTTGCAAACTGTTGGATAAGCTCCTTGTCTTCGAATAGCTGAGTCAGAAACTTTAGGACAAACCCAACTAAAAGGGTAACCTACTGAGGAGGGTTTCCTTGGAGATAAGGGTAACCTACTAGAAAGGGGTAACCCACTGGCAAGGGTAACCCATCTGATATGGTTTCCTTAGAGATGGGTAAGGGTAACCCATAATAAAGGGTAACCCACTGGAGAGGGTAACTTGCTGGAGAGGGTAACTTGCTCAGAAGGGTAACCTACTGGAGAGGGTAACTTTTAGCACATATTATCTAATGTCATCTTTTAGGCAGTGCTGGATGGTGCTGTGGCAATGAGCTCGCCTATACTTCTTCTATCCACCAATCTACGTCGTACTTCTGCTTGAGACATTCCTAGCCTTCCAAGATTTTCTTCATTAATCTGGTTAAGTAACTCTTTCTTTTGTATAAATCTTTGAATTCCTATGGAGGAGCCTTCATCCGTATGCTTGTGGCTTCATAATTTTTGAACTCATATGATGGCTGATATGCTTTTGCTATTTGTCATACTTTATCCCAGTGGGGATGATCATTGGTGTATTTTTTTCTTTGGAATACGTCTACTTTGCTGGAGAGTGAACTATTGTGCTTTATAACATTCATCTTTAAGAGGGAGCATTAAATCAAGAACCTTCCAGAGTAATGAAATTTTTGACTAGGCTTGAACTTCATGGCCTATGATTTCTACCAGATAATACAATATAAAGGCCATTGCATTGCAAGAATATTTGAATCATCGAATCTAGTATAGTCGTGGCTTAAACCATAACGTGAATCCTTCTAAAGCTGGTTAGATTCGATTATATTGCTTGAAGGCATAACACTTAAACTGTATGATGATATAGTACTGATGGCGTTTGTACCAAAAAAACCATTTGAGTTCTTGCTGGGAGTCATCTACTAGTAAGATGAATACATAATAGAAAAGATATTTTAGATGGTCTCTATATAACTTCAGGATGGTGTTGCTATGCCACTTGAATACCTGAAACTTGTAGAAAGTCTGGATTCATCAGAGGATAGATGGATCTGAAGGGTCTATAGATTTGTTGAATAGATCTAGAGAGCAATTTACTTTTTTCACTAGATAACATTTCTGATATATTGATCATAAGAAACTGACTGTCCGATTATTGATTGTTTTCTCTGATGCTGGATATCAAGTAAAGATCATCAACATAGATATATCTTGATTCTTCATAAATATCTACGGAGATGAGGGTGTCCTACGTCGGTTCTTCTTCTAGTGATAAGTCTGATTCAAGGTTGTCCTTTTTGCTGAGATAGATGCCTGTGTGATCAACAATTTCTTGTATGAGGTAGATGGAGTCCTTCGACTTCTTGGCCAGAGGATAATAGATGGCAAAGTGACCAGGATTTCTGTGGATGAAAAAACTATCAACCTTCTTATTTTTGTAGTCTTTTGAACTTCTTCATCTGAAATACCTTGTTTGATTGACTACTATAGTCTCATCGTCTGGAGGCCTGGGTGGTTTTGAATCTCCTAAGCAACAACTTTCTCTGGGATCCTACCTGATGGTTTAAACAAGGGAAATTGGACTTTATAACAAGATTGTTCCTACTGTAATGAGGATCAAGAACTGGGTTGTTCTCAATAATCCACTTTAGTACAAATCTCTTCTTGCATGGACTGTTCAAGGCCTTGAATATGGCCTGCCTAGTATAGCTTTTGTCTCCACAGATGACTTTTTGTATTATTCTGATGTTGATGGTAGAGTCCTGAGATGTGAGATAAATTTCTTTTTCCATAATCCCAAGAAAATTCCACCAGTCTGTGCGGATTTTGGAGAATCTAGACTTACAGTCTAATAGTATCTTGCATTGCCCTCTTTCAGCCAGATTCTTCATCGTAATTAGAGTATAGAAATCCTGAGGTAAAGGTAGAATTAAAGCTATGGTTTCTTTTACCTCTGTCCTTGGTTATTGCCTCTTTTATAAGATTGGATCACTAGTCAGCTTGTATTGATCAAAGTCTGAATTAGTGACCGCTGGTTAGCTAGAGTGTTTCTTCAACATAGATGGACATTCCTTAGGTAATTGGATTGATAGCTGCAGAGCATCTTCATTATTAGATGACTATCTATTAATAAAAGGTTGTGGTTAGCCATCAGTGAAGACATCCTTGGATGTTCCTTTCTCTGTGCTGAAAGAAAATTTGGAAATATCTTCTGCAGCTGGATGAGAATCATCAAGATGACAAGCCATGGTTTTCTCTGAGGCTTGTGCTTCTCTCTTCTCCTTTTTAGATTTGGGACATCCTTTTTTAAAATTTCCTTTGTCATGGCAGATGAACCCTTTGTTCTTGCCTGGATCTTTCATCTTAGAGGATTTTACATCTTTGCTGATCATTAGTTTTTTGTTCGATGGTTTCTACTTTCTGGATTATCTGAACTGCATGTACATTTTGTGCCTTGCCTGATATCTCAAGAGCTGGGGAGACCCCTCAATCTTGAGAACCGGATCATCATGTATATCATCAGAGTGGACAGATTGGGAACATTCAACTCGATTGAGGTGGATCAAGTTAGCAGCCTTGTTATTGTTCTCGAGAAGACATTATTTCAAAGAGACCTGATTGCCATTATGGGATTCCTCTTTAGGGATCTGCAAGACATCATCTGAAGTAGTGGACTTTGGTTCACAACTTGTGATCATTATATATATTGGATCAACTGACATGTCATTGTTGTCCTATAGTTGTTCTTCTGGATCTTATTTCTGGGATGCTTTCTAAATAGAAGGAACCTCCGGTGTCTCATCAAATTGGGTTTTTGCTCTTTGGATCTCATGGTTATCAGCTGGGACTATAGGAGATCAATTATGGAAGACGAGAGCATGTGTCAAGCCCATCTTATCAACCTCATATGGAATATGGATAGAACACCTTATATTCTCACCTTGGTTATGTGCCATCTAAACTTTTTGTGCCATGGAATCTTTCTTTATCCACATAGTATCAGACACTTGTTTATCTTTTGAAGCTAAAGTGAATTGGATAGATGAACGAGATGGAGAAGGTTTGCCTAACCCCTATGGATAATATACATGTGGAAATATGGTAGATACTTTGGCCTTTTGTAGTATGGCATAGTCTTATTCCTTTTGCAATGCGGCACAATCATATTTCAGATTCTAGATTTCTTCTTCAAGGTAGGTTATTTTCTTATGTTGTTGGGAAAGAAATTATAGAAATTGAGTTCCTAGTGGGCATTGTTCAGTCTGTATGGTCCACAACTTATCTTCAAGTGCTCTGATAAGTATGGTAGTTTGGGGAGCAGCTGAAGCCCTTTTTGATTGGATAATATGTGGTAATTTTTTAATTACTTAATTCGAGGTCAACCCATAGATGAGCAGCTTATGGAAAAAGATCCATCTCATCACATAGACTCCCATCCTTCTGAGAAGCATAAGGAAACATTATTTGGCAATATCATGTCGGATGAATGTTCTTAAACTATCCATACTATATGATGATCCAGTTCTCAAGCTAGAAGGGTCTCCTAAACTTTTGAGACGTCAGTCCAGACACAAAAGGTACATGCATTTCAAACAGGATAGAAAGAAGAAATCACCAAACAAAGAACTGATGATCAACAAAGATGCCAAATCCTCTAGGAAGTAAGATCCAGGCAAGCACAAATACTTTATCTTCCATGACAAAGGACACTTTGCAAAAGGATGTCCTAAATCTAGAAAGGTGAATAGAAAAGCACCAGCCTTGGAGAAAACCATGGCTTGTCATGAAGATCTTGATGATTCTCATCCAGCTGCAGAATACATTCCCAGATCTTCTTTCAACACAGAAAAAGGAACATTCGAGGACATATTCATTAATAACCAACCACAACTTTTCATTAGTAGGCAGTCATTTGATGCTATTGATAACGTCTATACAAGTGAATATGTCAAAGGTAATGAAGATGCTTTGAAGCCATCAATATAATTTCCTAAGGAAGAATGTCCATCTATATTAGAGAAACACTCCAGCAAACCAGCAGTCTCTAAATTAGTATTCGGTCTAGCTTATCTGACTAGTGATCCAGTCCCAGAAAGAAGGCAAGAATAAAAACAGAGGCTGAGAAAACTATTGCTTCAATTCTATCTTACGTTAGGACTTCACAACTTTTATGACGATGAAGAATCTGGCTAAAAGAGGGTAATACATGATACTATTAGACTGCAAGTCCAGATTCTCTAAAATCCTCACAGACTGGTGAAATTCACTTGGGATTATGGATAAAGAAATTTATGTCACAACTCAAGACTCTACCATAATTATCAAAATCCTACAAAAAGTCTTCTGTAGAGACATGAGCTACACCAAGTGGGCCATTTTTTAGGCCTTGAATAGTCTATACAAGAAGATATTGGTATTGAATGATATTTTTGAGAACAACCTAGTTTTTAATTCTCATTATAACAAAAACAATCTTGTTTTGAAGTCCAATTGCCCTTGTTCAAACCATTAGGCAGGATCCTAAAGAAAACTGTTATTCAGGAGATTTAAACTACCAAGGCCTCTAGACGATGAGACTAAGGTAGTCAATAAAACTAGGTATTTTAGATGGAGAAGCCAGCAGACTACAAGAAGAAGATTGATAGCTGCTTAATCTATAAATATCCTGGTCATTCTGCAAAAATTCTATCATCAACTCAAGAAGTCAAAAGACTCTGTCCACCTCTTTGAAGAAATACCTGATCATGCTATAATATATCTTAACAAAGAGGACGACCTTTAATCTATCTTCTTGCTGGAAAAAAAATCAATGGAGGACACATTCTTCTCTATAGATGTTAATGAAGAATTAGAAGATATCTATTCTGATGATCTCTGCCTAATATCCAGCACCAGATAAGACAATTAGCAATTGGCCTGTCAGTTTCTCATGATCAACACACCAGGAATATTATCTTTTAGAATAGCAGATTGCTCTCTAGATCTGTTCAACCAATGTATGGTCCCTTCAGATCCATGTATCCTCTGAGAAAGATAGACTTTCTATAAGCTTTAAATATTCAAAAGGCACAATAACACCATCCTGAAGTCATTTGGAGAACATTCAGAATATGTTTTCTATTATGTATTCATTATACTAGTTGATGACTCCAAGAAAGAACTCCTATGGTTATTATGGTACATATACCATCAATACTATATCATAATGGAGTTCAAATACTATAACTTCAGGCATTATGATCGAATCCAACCAACTTAAAAAAGATTCTTATTGTGGTTTAAGCCATGACTATACTGGATTTGATGCTTCAAAGATTCCTACGATGAAACAGCCTTTATGTTGTATCATCTGGTACGAACACAGGCCATGAAGTCCAAGCTCAGTAAAAAATTTCACTACTTTGGAAATTTCCTGGTTTAATGCTCTCTATTGAAGATGGATATTATGAATCATAATGCTTCACTCACCAGTAAAACAAATGAATTCCAAAGAAAATGAACTATACCAATGATCATCCACACTGGGATGAAGTTCAACGAACAACAAAAGAATATTAGCTACCGTATTAGTACAAAAACAATAAAGCCATAAGTATATAGATAAAGGATCCTCTACATAAAATCCAAGATCCATCCAAATTAAAGTGTTACTTCCCCAGATTGATGAAGAAAAACTTGGAAGGCCAGGAATACCTCAAGCAGATATAAAATGTAGATTGGTGGATGGAAGAAGGATACGCGAGCTCATCACCACCGGAACCATCCAACACTGCCTGAAATATGATGTCAGATAAAATGTGCAAGAAGTTACCCTTTATAGTGGGTTACTCTTCAAATTAGGTTACCTTCTCCAGCGGGATACCCTCTCTAGCAGGTTACCCTTTCTAGTGGGTTACCCACCCCTCCAAGAAAACCCTATAAGATAGGTTACCCTTTCTAGTGTGTTACCCTTTCTAGTGGGTTACCCTTATCTCAAAGAAAACCCTCCTTAGTGGGTTACCCTTTTAGATGGTTTTGTCCTTAAGCTGTTGACTCAGCTACTTCAAAAACAAAGAGCTTATCCACCTTTTTTTTAAGATGACTCTGAAGCTGCTGACTCACCTGCTTGCTTATGCTATCACATGCCAACAACATAGTATGTTTTGTTTTAATTTGGCCCATTATATGTTATTAGGGCCCAATGTGAAGAAATATAAGTCTTATCTAGTCATAACAAATAAAGCTTATCCCTTACAAAAGGATAATACTTATCCAGTCGTAATAGATAATACCTATTTCTTTGCTGATATGATAGGATTGTAATATTTTATTTTATGTTTATCCATAGTATAGCTTATCTAGTAGGCTTCGTTCTCCTATAAAAAGAATACTAGGCCTTTAGTTAGAGTCAACATTCTCTCTACTTAGAAGATTCTCTCTACCTAGAGAGATTATCATTCTTCTACCTAAAAACCTCTTATATAGTATTTTTTCTTTGAATGAAAATATTTGTTGGCTTAACTCTCTTACTCTTTCTTTCTCTCTTCCCAAGGGATGGATACTTCGATCCTTTAGGTCGGAGTAGTAGGGTAAGGAAATACTTCAATGAGGTGCTTTTTGTGACTGCAAATGGAACTTTGAAGATACTTTCCATGAATATGAAACAAAGTTGGCTTCATACATACGATGTAGATATCTAAGTCCTTTCCATGTATATGAAATGAAACTGGCTTAATACATGCCATAGCTTTCTAAAAAGATTCATTATCTGAGAAAGAACATGTAGATCTGAGGTTTGCCTTAGTATGACTTTTGATCTGTGGATGCTTGAGGGAAATAGGATTGGGAGAGCTACAGTAAGACCCATTTTTGTCATATATAGAACAACCTTGTACTAAGAAGACAATGGATTTCATGTGTTCTAAGACTAGAAAAGTTATGCCATCTCGTTGAGGGTTGCAAAGTCTTTGTTACAAAGGCAAACCGTCAAGATATGTAACTTGGTTTAAAAGTCATGCCATCTCATTCAGGGTTGTGAAGCCTTTGTTTCTAATGCAAACCGTCCTTTTGGATGTGTAGCTCAATCATAGGAAACCTATTGTGTGTCGATTAAAAACTTTGATTTTATATGGCTTGTCCCCTATATGGACGTGAATCACCTATCATATTGTAAAGGTTAGTCTCTATTTCTGTGGTGTTGATGGAAGCTTTGATTTTATATGGCGTGCTACCTATATTGTCGTGAAACCACCTATCATGTTGGAAAGTTCATCATTCTGTTTCTAGCCTCCTGGCCATCTCCACTGGTAGTACTCCTTGCCCCATTGTCCCTCGTTTATTTGAAATAGATTGAGTTTTATTGTCCACAAAAATACAAAAAGTTTTTACATTTTACTGAGTCTATTCCTTAGAACTTTAGAACAAATACATCGAGTGCTTATAGACCAAAAAATACAAAAAATATATCTGCCTAAGAGTCCTTATCTAGTCCACAGAATCCTTTTGTCAAGATAAACATGTCTATAACTCCTAGTGATACGTTATCATGTAAACTTGACTATCTATATGAAGTAGAGGTGTTACTAACACAAAACCAAATGTTTACCACACCTTTACAAAACCCCTATTCATCTATTTTCGAAAAGACATACAATCCCTAGATGAAGATTCACTCTATGGTAAAAGAAACAACAAAAAGAGTTAAGGAATATGTTGCTGCTGCACCACTTTTCCAGCACCCTATTCTGGTGATCCATAGGAACAATTCATATCACTGCAGATGCTAGATGATTTTCCACAACAATGGAAAAGCCTTGGATTTACCTATCCATATTGGTGCTGTGTATATTGTACTGACATATCAAGGAAGAAAAGGCCGGCCAGTTGTGGCGCATCTTTCTCCTCTTGATACTAGATTCAACAAGTACCAACATGCAAATTTAGGTACATCGGAGATTATCTTGGATAATGGTACATTCTTTGTCACCATGTTCCCCAACTTCAACATACAATTACCTGGTCCATATCTAATATAGGCATTGAGGATCCAGGTCTAGATTCTCGATGCTTTGCAGGGCAGAGAGGACATTCAGGCAACTCTTCACTGCCAAATAGCCTGGCAAGTTCAAAACCATAATATGAACCTATTTTATCCAAATGGCAAGAACTATTTGTTCTTGAGCATAGATGAAACTGATAAAACCACAAAGTACACTAAGATACTGAGAAAAATATCGAGAGATTAACTGGTTAGGATTATCCCAACCTTAAGGGTCACCAAATATGAGAAGTTGAGATCCTATGCCAAACCTCTCAACTCCGCTGATAATTATGACTACCTCTAACTCAAAAAGCCACCCAGAACCACTTGGTTCCTCACTTGGTTTATGAAACAACATTGATGTTTAGTGTATTTATGCATTCTAGTGTTACTATTCTAACATTTCTAGCCTTGTTTTGAGGATGATTATTATGCTATATGTGTTGATAATGATATAAATGAGAAGTTATGTGTTCAAGTATTTGTTTATACTATTTAATGGTGTTTTCACATTTGATCATTAGAAGTCAACCAAGAAAACTAGTGTTACTAGCTTGAGCTAGGTGTTTGTCTAGCCTATCGTGTTGGGTTATAATGTGTTTAATAAGTTAATAAGGTTGTTATTATGTATTTACATGTGAAAAAACTTATTTAGAATGTAAAAGGGTCAATTGGATCAAGACAAGAGTCAAAACAATAAGCTTAAGCTCAATGTGAATTTAGCCTATGCTTAGCTCGTGTTTCTAGTTCACCGCCTTGAACGTTGTGTTGTTTTGAGCTCTAAATTGTTGTTTTTAATAATATAGTATGATTTATTAATGGATTATGATGATATATGAAGGAGGCACAAGATTCAAATCAAGTGAAAACGACTCAAAAATGCTCGGAATGGCTCAATGAAAGCGCAATACAAAAATTGGTTGCAATTTGGACCCCTGAAATGTCTGGGGCGCGTGTAGGATGTAGGAGTGTCTAATTGAGGCATGCAAAACACCACTGGATTTATAAGAGGCACAAAATAGTTACCCACTAGAACGTGTACATTTTAATGGCGTTTAAGAAGGTGCCGCGACACGGTGAAATCGCAGTGAGATTCTGGAAATTGACAATTGATTATTGGCTCGAACTGCAAAACGGTTAGCACTAAAAGTGGAAAAAAAGTTTCCAGCTGAATGTTAATAATGTGGATACCGAATCCTATTCAATTTATGACTTGTTTACTATAAATATAATGTGTTAAATCACGTTTTAATCATCTTGGAACCCCTAGATCGATTCGAACAACATTGGAGGATACTACAACTTATTTATAGGTTTTTATTTCCTTAATTTAGATTTATTTATGGTTTTAATAATTTATACAATTATTTAGATGTTGATTATGACTATGAGTGGCTAAAATCCCTCTTTACGGGGTTAAAGCCAAGAATATGAGTACTATTGTTTTGAATTAAGTTCATTTTATTTGCTTATCATTATTGGTTGTTTGTTACTCTTGTTATAACTATTTTAAGGATTCGAGACCCTTAGAATACATCAATTTGTCTACCTTTTGATCTCTAGAGAGGAAATAGGGAGATAGAATATGGGAATTAACAAAGTATGGTTTGTATTTCTTTATGAAATAAGGAATTCAAATTAGTATCTAAGACAGGGATGTACTTAGATGCCTTGCTTGATTTAAACGTAGGATGATAGCTTAAAGAACTTAAGTGGACCATTTCATCCCAGCTCAACTATGTAATTATATAGTTCAACTTAGGTAAAGGATTAGAGGTTGCGAAACCATAATCATGGAATTAACACTACGAATCAACAATTAAGATAAGAAAGTTAACGAATGAAGTTCAATACCATAATATGATCGTTCAAAGTGCTTTAAACTTGTTTTTTTCTCCTATTGATTGTTTCAAGATCTTTACATTACACATTATTTACTTTTGTCTAGTTATAAATTACAAACTCCCTTTTCAGTTACATTTGCATCAACTAAATCAAAGTTATGAAATAAAATAGAATTGTTGTTGAATCAAGTCTCTGTGGGATCGATACTTGGCTTCTTGCAGTCCACTTTACTACTTGATAAGACTATGTACACTTGTGTTTGCACTTGGCGTTGTCAAGTTTTTTATGCCGTTATTGGGGACTTATTATTTGCCAATTATTTATTTTAGTTTTACTCTTAGATTTATTTGGTGTATTTTACACTTGGTCTTGGTTTTGTGATTTTAGGAAAAGGTTTTAAGGTTAGGAAGCTGGCAAGGGTTAGGGATTTGGTTGAACCAAGCCCTAAACCCAAACAACACTTCCATCAACGAAGGAGAGACATAATCTATATCCTCCAATTTTCACAAATAGAAGAAGAAAAAAGAATCCTGCTATAACGGTTGCAGAACAACAAATACATAGGACGGTTCAAGAAGTCGCAGTCCCACTTCTAACGAACTTGACATCCCCAATTCAAAGACCGGTTGCTGGGGGGAATTTTGAGTTAAACCACAATATGGTGCAACTTCTTATCGGTAGTGGACAATTTGCAGGGCTTTCATATGAGGATCCACAAGTCCACATGCAGACTTTCATTGAGCTTCCTGACATATTCATTTTAATTAGGGTGAATACAGATTATGTGAGGCAGACAGTTTTTTCCCATTCACTATTGGGGGAAGCTAAAAGGTGGTTGAATCTAGAGCTGGTCAATTCAATCACATCATGGGATAACTTAGACAGAAAGTTTCCCATCAGATTATTTCCATCAGGCAAGACTGTGAGACTTCATAGTGAGATATTGAGCTTCAAACAAAAGCTTGATGAAAATCTATATCATGCTTGGAAATGCTTCAAGGCCCTTCTTCGGGATTTCCTATATCACCAATAGTCTAATGAGGTACTTGCTCACACTTTTGTAGAAGCATTTGATCATAATATAATGATTTTGCTAGATTCAGTCATAGGTGGTCAAGCGCTAGAATTGACTTATGATGAGACGTTCACATTGTTGAACCGCATAGCATAAGGAAATCCCAAGTCACATTCAGATGCTAGAAGTGCCACAAAAAGAATTGCAGGTGTATTGGAGGTGGACCAATTCATAGCATTGTCAGCTTAGGTTTTTGAATTACAAAATTTGATAAACACTCAATCAGCAGCCTAAAATTTGGAACCACACAACCTGCTACCACTGTAAATGTAATCCAATAAGATGCAGGTTAGTATGAATCTGTGGGAATAGTGGCCATGCAGCTTCCAATGTGTGCTTCAAATTTGGAATCAATAATATATGTGGGTAATGTTCAAAGGCCAAATTATGGTAATTACCACAACATGAAGTGGTAGACTCAGCCATGGAACACATAACAACAACAAATTTAGCAACCACAGTCTTCACCAAATTAGTCAACTAGCAACATGGAAGAGATGATGAAGCAGATTTTAGTTGGGCAAGCAAAAATGGCTGTGTATATGAAAAATCAATAGGCAGAATTGACAAATCAGAAAGCGGCCTATAGAAGCTTAGAGTTATAGTTGGGGTATTTACAACAAGCATTAGATACTAAGCCTCAAGGTAGACTTCCAGGAGATACAAAAAATAAAAAATAGGTCATGGCGATCACCTTGAGGAGTGGTAAAGAGCTTCAAGAAGAACCTCCAAAGGTAACTAAGGAGGTAGATGCTAAGGGGGTAATTCAACAGGTTTCTAAAAAAGTTTTTGAAGAATCAAGGAAGTCTGAGTACTTGAAAACAAGTTGCTGAACAAGAAGTGAAGAAGATTATGTCACTTCCTTTTCCTCAGAAACACAAAAAGGATGAAATGTTCAAGAAGTTCTTTGACACTTTCAAAGAGCTTCACATTAACTTAAATTTGTTAGACATTTTGCAGGGTATGCCCAAGTATGCTATGTACTTGAGGGACGTAGTTGGTAATAAGGTGAAATTGCATGATATGGAGGCAATAATACTCCCTAAGGAGTGTAGTTCAGTAGTCACTCAAAAGATGCTGAAAAATCTTAAGGACCTAGGTAAGTTTACTCTACCTATTCATATTGGTAATAGTAAGGTGGTCCAGGTACTTAGTGATTTGTGGGAAAGTATTAACTTGATGCCCCTATCTTTGTTCAACATGTTGGGTTTGGGGAAGCCTAGACCGAACTCTGTACTACTGCAGCTAGCAAAAAAGATCATAGCCCATACCGAAGGAGTGATTGAGAATGTTATCATAAAGGTTGTAAATTCATTATTCCTGCTGAATTTATTGTTCTTGATTTTGAGGCAGATGAATAGGTACTAATCATCTTTGGACATTTATTTTTAGCGATGGGCAAAGCTTTATTTAATGTAAGAGAGGGCACACTAAAAATAAGATTGGAGGATAAATATACGGTATTTAAAGTTTACAAATTACTAAACACGCTATACCACTATAAGGATTTATGCATGATTATTATTATTGAAGGGGATAAGTGTGGGGTAGTTATCCCGGTAAAGGCACTTCTGACACCCTTATTGAGCAGTCCGAGCCTCCCATACCACTTATTCCTAATATGATAAAGGTTGAATTTGAGAGAGATGTTGACCTTCAGAGAGAACTCAAGAGGTCAGAAACAAATGAGAAAATGGATCCCAAAGGAGAGTAAAAGGGTGAAGGAATTTGGTTAAGCCATAATTAGGTCGTGACGCAACACTAAATCAGGCGCTGCTTGGGAGACAACCCAAGTTAAGTAGGTATGTTTTCTTTTTCTTTTTTATTTCATGTAGTTTTTGTTTTTGATTGAGTCATGTTGATGGGAATTTTGAGTACCAGAAATCTAAGCTAAGGAGCATAGACAAAACTGAGTGTGGGGTCCCATGGACCTCATGTATGAGTAAAGATGCTACTAGATAGGCCTAGAGGCCCCAAGGAGTATTTCTATCTCTTGATTTTAAATTTACATTGGGGATAAAGTAGAGTTTTAGTATAGGGTAGGAAGTTCCCAATATTTGGCTCAATTTAATTTTTTTTTAGGTTACGGATAAGTGAGGTATTCTTGTTCGTGCTATTTTTGATTACATGGTGCAAGTATTTTTTTGGTAAAAGCATGTGGAATAAGTGAATTACTATTTTTGAGACTTCTAGGATCAAGTTTTTGACTCTTGTACTTTTTGCCATAAATTTAAATTCATGCTATTGTTTGGTTCAGAGTCTATGATGATCCTATTGAGTTGAGCATGTTCCATGTGCATGTGATACTTTTGTATATTCCTTTTTATATGTGATGTCTAGAACTTGCCTGGTGTATGTGCAAATTGAAATAAAGAATGGGAGTTCAGGAGATAATTTAGGCATTTTTTTGATAGCCTTGTTTTATACGTTCTATTTATCCTACCCTTTGTACATGATCCTAGTTAACTCCCATTGATCCTTTATCCTTTTATTTGGTAACCGAATAAGTAGCCTAATCCCTTCTTTGATAGCCTATAATTTGATCCAAAAAGCTCCTAAGTGCTTAGTAAAAAATTGATTTAGTAAGGAGTTTGAGAAATTAAAGAAGAAAAAGGTGAAATTGATTCCCCAAGGTAATAGTTATTGGTGTTTATATTTAATATGTCGTGGTTAGGAGTGATATAAATGGTGTTAGAAATATTCCCATGATTTTAGAAAAAGAAAAATATTGAATCTTGAGGGAATAAGTAATACGCCCACCATGTGTTTATGAAAATGCTTAAAAGAGATGGGGCAAAAATAAAAGAATGGTGTGGTCAAAACTGGTGTCAATTGGTTGTTGGAGATTGGTTCTCATGTATAATGTAGTGTATTAAAGAGCTTAGAGAGGTTAGTCACTATTCCCAAATAGTTCTTACCCGTCCCTTAGCCAACATTACAACCCAAAAAAGACCTATTTGATCCTAAATTCAACATTCTAATATTAGTGGAGCATTACACTAAGGGAAAGCCTATGGTTCATTGTGTGTAACTTGTGAATTCCTTGTGGGAGTGAGTGTAATTTTATTCTTGTACCTATCATGATATGAATTGCCTAATTATGAGTGATTATGGGTAAATCTCTTGTTATGAGAGGCACATGTTTGATGAATGTGAGTGATTTGTATGATGTCCTAGATGGAATTATAAGCCTGAGTTTTCCAATTAGGTGAGTCAATTCTTGAGGCTAGGATGTTTTGGAGTAGTGTTCATGAGCTTTCAATTGTGTTTGTAACATGCTTAGTGTAGAAACTTGCATTCTGTATAGTCATGGTAGCACTATCTTGAGTGTCTTACATGTAGTATAAGTGTGGATTCTTTCCAGCTCATGATTCTTCTAGTTAAGAGTTGTTCGAGGACGAACAAGGCTTTAAGTGTGGGGTGGTGATGTTGGGTGTATTTATGCATTCTAGCATTACCATTTTAGCCTTTTTAGCCTTGTTTTGAGTATGATTATTATGCTATATGTGTTGATAATGATATAAATGATAATTTATGTGTCCAAGTATGTGTTTACAATGTTTAATGGTGTTTTCACATGATTTTTGATTCAAATTGATCATTTAGAAGTCAACCGAGAAAACTAGTTTTACTAGCTTGATCTAGGTGTTTGTCTAGTCTATCGTGTTGGATTCTAACATGTTTAATGAGTTCCTAAGGTTGTTATTATGTATTTATAAGTGAAAAAACTTATTTATAATGTTCAAAGGTCAATTGGATCAAGACAAGAGTCAAAACAATAAGCTTAAGCTTAATGTGAATTTAGCTTGTGCTTAGCTCGTGTTTCTAGTTCACCGTCTTGGATGTTGTGTTGTTTTAATCCCTAAATTGTTGTTTTTAATGATATAGGATTCTTGGTTAATGGATTATGATGATATATGAAGGTAATAAAATCTTTAAATCAAGTGCAAACGACTCAAAAAGGCTCGGAATGGCTCAACAAAAGCATAGTATAAAAATTGATGCAATTTAGACCCCTGAAATGTCTGGGGCGCGTGTTTCCTGTAGGAGTGTCCAATGGATGCTTGAAAAACACCACTAGATTAATAATAGGCCCAAAATAGTCACCCACTAGTGCATGTACATATTAATGGATTTTAAGGAGGCCCCGCAACGTCGTGAAATCGAGTTGAGATTCTGGAGATTGACAGTTGCTTATTGGCTCGACACCGCGATGCGGTAAGAACTAAAAGCGGAAGAAAAGTTCCCAGCTGAAGTTTAATAATGTGGAAACCCAATCCTATTCGGTTTATGACTTGTTTACTATAAATATAATGAGGTAAATCATATTTTAATCATCTTGGAACCCCAAGATCGATTGGAACAACATTGGAGGCTACCACAACTTCTTTTTAGGTTTTTCTTTCTTTAATTTAGCTTTATTTATGGTTTTAATCCTTCATACAATTATTTAGATGTTGATTATGACGATGAGTGGATAAAAACCCTCTTTTCGGAGTTAAAGCCAAGAACATGAGTACTATTGTTTTGAATTAAGTTCGTTTGATTTGCTTATCATTATTGGTTGTTTGTTTATTCTTGTTATAATTATTTTAAGGATTCACGACCCTTAGAATGCATCAATTGTCCACCTTTTGATCTTAGGAGAGGGAATAAGAAGATAAAACATGGGAATAAGCAAAGTATGGATTGTATTTCCTTTTGAAATAAGGAATTCAAATAGTATCTAGGACAGGGATGTACTTAGATGACTTACTTGATTCAAATGTAGGATGATAGCTTAAAGAACTTAAGTAGACCATTACATTCCCACTAAATGATGTATTTTTAAGGTTCAACTTAGGTAAAGGATTAGTGGTTGCAAAACCATAATCATGCAATTAACCAAACAAATCAACAATTAAGATAAGCAAGTTAACGCATGAAGTTCAATAACGTAGTGTGATTGTTCAAAGTGCTTTAATCCTGGGTTTTTCTCCTATGGATTGTTTCAATATCTTTACATTATGAATTGTTTACTTTTCTCTAGTTATAAATTACAAACTCTCTTTTTGGTTACGTTTGCATCAACTAAATTGAAATTGTGAACTAAAACAGAATTGTTGTTGAATTAAGTCTCTGTGGGATCGATACTTGGCTTCTTGAAGGCCACTTTACTATTTGATAAGACCACGTACATTTGCGTGTGCGCTTGGGCGATGTCAAAAATGACTGTATAAAGCACTTCAATCATGAGGGTCCTACTCTTATGTGGTGTAAATGCCCTTTCTCAGGACATTACCTATGGAAGACTGACTGTGACGGTAGAATCTGTAGAAGAAGGGATGCAACGACTACTCAATCTGTTGTCAAGCCACAGATGATAATGACACACCTTTCTAAATCCAATCACACAAATTCTTACCCACCAGAACACTACTCTGCAAAGGATAACCTAATTTGGGCTCCAAAATTACCATATGTTATCCGATAAGAAGGTGCTTCAGCTGCCCCCAAAACTTTCATACTTATTAGAGCACTCAAAGATAAGTTTCAAACTATATGGTCTAAAAAATGCTCTCGAGGAAATCCATTTCAATATTTTCTTTCCCAACAACATAAGGAAATAACCTCTCTTGAAGAAGAAATCCAAAACCTAAAATACGATTGTGCCATACTGCAAAAGGAATACGACTATCCCATACTATAAAAGGCAAGAGTATCTACCATATTTCCATATGGAGATTCTCCACAGGGCTTAAGACAACCTTCTCCACCTCGTTCATCGATGCAATTCACTTCAACTTCAAAAGATGAACAAGATATACTATATGGATAACGAAAGATGCCATGACACAAAAGGTCGAGATGACACTTAGCCAGGGAAAGAATATAAGGTATTCTAGCCAGGTTACAGATGATACTAATATGATGGCCTCGAGATATGCTTCCATTATCAATAATCCATCTCCTGCAGTCCCAGCTGGTGACCATGAGATCCAAAGAGCACAAACCAATTATGATGAGACACCGGAGGTTCCTTCTATTTATAAAGCATCCCAGAAATATGATCCAGAAAAACAACGGTAGGACAACCAAGACTTGTCAGTTGATCAACCACATATGATGCTTGCAAGCTGTGAACCAAAGTCCACCACTTCAGATGATCTCTTGCAGTTCCCTGAAAGGGAATCCCATAATATGCGAATAGGTCTCTCTGAAACAAAGTCTTCTCAAGAACAGCGACAAGGATGCTAACTTGATCCACCTCAATGTTAGTTGAACCGATCCTTGTTGTTCCAAAGGATGACGATCTTATGCCAAAATATCCATCTCATCACACAAACTCCCATCCTTCCTTGAATCATAAGGAAACATTATTCTACAACATCATGTCAGATGGAAGTTCCCAATCTGTCCACTCTGATGCTATACATGATGATCCAATTCTCAAGCTAGAAGGGCCTCCCCCGTTCTCAAGATATGAGGGAATACGCAAAAGGTACATGTAGTTTAGACGGGCCAAATAGAAGAAACCGCTAGACAAAGGATTGATGATCAACATAGATACCAAATCGTCCAGGAAGAAAGATCTTAGAAAGCACAAATGCTTCATCTACCATGGCAAAGGACACTTTGCAAAAGGATGTCACAAATCTAGAAAGGCAAAGAGAAAAGCACCAGCCTCAGAGAAAACCATAGCTTGTCATGAAGATCTTGATGATTCTCATCCAGCTGCAAAAGCCATTCCTAGATCACCTTTAAATGCAGAGAAAGGAACATTCGAAGACATCTTCATTATTGTCCAACCATAACATTTCATTAGTAGATAGTTATTTAATGCTAACGATAACCTCTATGCTAGTAAATGTGTCAAAGGTAATGAATATGCTTTGAAGCCATCAATTTAATTTCCTAAGGAGGAATGTCCATCAATGTTAGAGAAAAACTCCAGTGAACTAGTGGTCTCTAAATCAGTCTCTGATCTAGCTGAGCTGACTAGTGATCTAGTCCAAAAAAGAGGCAATAACCAATGACAGAGGTGGAGGAAATCCTTGATTCAATTTTATCCCTGCTTCAGGACTTCACAACTTTCATGATGATGAAGAGTTTGGCTGAAAGAGGGTAATACATAATACTATCAGACTACAAGTCCACATTCTCCGAAATCCTCACATACTGGTAGGATTGACATGGGATTATGGATAAAGAAATTTATATCACATCTCAGGACTCTGCCGTTATGCGAGAAGTTTTCTGTAGAGACACGAGCTACACTAGGTGGGCCATCTTCTAGGACTTAAATCGTCTATGCAAGAAAAAATCTATACCAAAGTAGATTATTGAGAACAACCTAATTCTTGAACATCATTATAGCAAGAACAACCTTATTATGAAGTCTAATTGCCCCTATTCAACCGTCAGGTAAGATCCTTGAGAAAACTATTATTCAGTAGATTCAAACTACCCAGGCATCCAGATGATGAGACTATGGTAGTTAATTAAACCAGGTATTTGAAATGAAGGAGCCCAGCAGACTACAAGAAGAATATTGATAGTTGCTTTATCTATAGAATCCTATTTACTCTATAAAAAATTATCCTCAACTCAAAAAGTCAAAAGACTCTGTCCACCTCTTTGAAGAAATTGCTAATCATTCTAGATGTTTATGAAGAATTAGGAGATATCTATAATGATGATCTCTACCTGATATCCAGCACCGAAGAAGACAATCAGAAATCGGCCAGTAAATTTCTCATGATAAACACATTAGAAATATTATCTTCTAAAATAGTAGCTTGTACTCTAGATCTATCCAACCAATGCATAGACCCTTCATATCCAGTAACCTTTGAGAAAGCCAGACTTTCTACAAGCTTCAAATCCATCTACAAGATGACTGTATCTAACAGTCTTGATTTCTGAGTTCTACTCTGAAGATTGATACTGAAACTACAACTGTGGGAGTGCTCACTTAATCAACATGCCCCAAATCTGAACTGGTGGGGTCCAACCTGTAACCATAGCTGGAAGGGTATCAATACCATGTCACGAGTAAAGACCTCTCTAGTCAAGTCTTTCTAACTTATGACCCTTGTAGAAAGTCAAGCCTAAGGCAGTATAATAGTCAAGCCTTATTCTAACAAGTGAATCCTGCATCCTGTGCTGGCTATGCAGTTCTAGAGTTTAGGGATTGCTCCTAACGACTCTGGATCTCTAAAGAGAAAGCCTTCATCCCTGTACTCGCTTGGTGCTAGCTCTTACTCCAAACTAAAAAACTCAAAACTGATTGTTAACTGAACTTAAACTGAGCTGAATCTATTACTGATCATTTTTCTTAAATGATCTGACTAAGTTACACTGAATTTACTTGGTTCCATATCTGATGAAATACTACTGAATCTCATTATCTAACTGCATGATATTGAGTTCCAAACTGAACACTTGAATACTACTAGGTCTGAGCTAAGTACTAGTTGAGGCTAGAATACAAGCGATATTGAGATTATTGATATTTCTGAGATTTCTTAAGTTCTGTATCTGTCTGAGAGTATAGAGTTCTATAACTCATTGAGTTCTGAGAGTCGTGGCTTAACCGAGATTATTGAGAAAACTGACACGGGCTCTAGACTACAGCTAATTTGTCGGGTATAAATACCCCCAGGACTTGATAACATAAAACTAAAACATAAACATTCTTGAATAATCAAGCCATGGACATTCATTCACCATCATAATCACTAAAGCATCTATTCAAGTAGTTAGAATTCATAAACATGTAATAGTATAGGGAGACATGCTATTGGCTCATACTCCATTCAACAAGGTCTTATATCAAACACTCATCATATATTAAAGTCTTAGCATGTATTGAAGATCACATAATTGGGAAATTTCATGCTATCATGTCATAATTCATTCACTAAGGCCTTTCAACAAATACTTGGCATGCATGGGTTTGCACAAAATTGGGGATTTCTAGTCAACATACTATAATGGCTCTAATTCTTTCATATAAGTATTTTATCAAACATATGAGGAGCATGCTTTGCTTATTCAATAATTTCTACACTTAATTGACATGAACATATCTCTTAACAAGCAACTTGAAGAGGGTTTATCATGAACATCATATGATATCACATACTAGGGTCAAAGCTTGAAATCTCATAAACAAAACATGAATTAAAACTCAATAATAGCATGAACTCCAATTTCAATTCATATGAATGATGAAAAATCATAAACTTATGATCTTTGAAATTTAGAAAAGGATTCTTGAGCTTCTTGGATAAAAGGGACCCAAGAATCAACATCTGCATACCTTAGTTTCTTGATTCTTGAAAAGTTAACGGAGGAATCTTGATGATTGGGGCCTTGATTTACGAACCCTAGCTCTTGTTCTTGAACAAATTTGAGTGAAAACTAGTATTTTTTGGTTAAATGAGGCCAAATTCCATGTTAAGGAGTATATATAGGGGTAGCAAAATGACCGTTTTTGCCTTTGGAATTAAACTGAAAAATCTCAATGTTACATGCTGGCTTAACATGCCATAATCACGCCAGATTACTGGAAATTAGACAATTGGGAAACTGCTTGATGGCGCAACGAGGTGGAAATCGCGTTGCCACCTTGGTTGCAAACTAGAAAGGCACCGCAAAATGATGGAATCGCATTGGTGCACTGGAAATTGACAACTTTGAAATTAAGCCTTAGTGAGATGCGCCATAATTGCAGAGGCTCACTGGATTTTGATGATTGCCATTTTGGCTGGCTTTGCGATGCGCTAAAGTGCAAAGTGGCACACTGCCTTATTAAAATGGCTCTAACTCTTTGCTCGAGTGTTAGATTTGGGCGAATTTGGTATCAATGAAATGCTTATTCAATTATCTACATAGTTTAAAATACTTCTCACTTAGGAAGACACTTATTAACCTTTTAAGG
Organism: Capsicum annuum; assembly: GCF_002878395.1. NCBI lineage: Eukaryota > Viridiplantae > Streptophyta > Magnoliopsida > Solanales > Solanaceae > Capsicum > Capsicum annuum. Next base: position 55,229,123 of record NC_061116.1, on the reverse strand, counting down.
ATGGAGTAACACTTTACTGAACATGCTCTAAGGCTCAGACCACAAGAGAATTTTGCGGGGCCTTAGAATATCTCCTTCTTAGAAACATTTATCCTCGAATGTCACTTGGTAGGCTTAGAATACAGATCGACTAAATTTAATCAAGGAACGGGAGCATCTGAAACATGACTATGCAACTGGAACTACTGATATTCTGAACTCTCATACTGGACATATATATCTAATGCATGGAATACTTGGCTGATGCTACTCATAAACTGAATTCTCATAATAGACATGCATATCTAATGCATGGATGCATAACTTAGTTTTTCTCATGAAGGCATGACTAAATACACTGAAAAACTAAAATCTTTTTACTGAACATGCATATCTAATGCATGAATGTCTGACTGTACTGACTCTCGAAAGCATGAATGACTGTGCAATGATAACTGATGTTAACTTCATAAGGAGAGTCTAAACATGTAACTGAATGAGTCTAAGGACATGAAAGCATTGTAATATCATGGGGTATCTCCCCCTTGGGATTATATGTCCCTATAAACACACTTCACTAAAATACTGAGGCGGTGGATGGGGCACCTACGAACTGGGTCATGATTGATCGACTGAGATCTGAAACTAATGCATGACTCATGCTGACATATAAGATCAAAATGGGATAAAAGGATCTAAAAGGGCATATCATAAATATTAAGGACTCATAACACACCCGAATCTATATCAGGGAATCTTTCCTGATCATGGTGGGTCTGAAGGGCATGAAGTCTGTTCTGATGCTAACCACTACTGGCATGAGAAGGGGCACCCTACTGATGAAACTCTCTACCTCTCTGAGCTAGCTTTCTATATTCTCATATTCTGTGACCTGACCTACCATACCCAAATCATACATCACTATCGAATATACACATGCCTAGGTGGCTCTTGCCACACTCTCCAGAAAGCAGATGGGTACGAACACCACTAGCACTACTCTGGGCTTTGGGGTCTGGCGCCCCATCATGACTGACATCCCTAAACTTTGGTATGGGTACACTAGCTGAGGATGGAGCTGGGACTGGCAATTTCTAACTATGCTGAGAACGGCTACCACTCTGGGACCCTGCCTGAGAGAAACTATGACTACCTTTTCTGGTTCTCTTACTCACTCACTCTCTCTCTTTCTTTTATCTTATCTACCACAATATTCTATGCATACATCATCAGCCTAGCAAGGTCTATACCTATATTAAGCATAGAGGTTCTACACTCTTTCAACACTAACCCGAACACACTAGTCATAAACTTACTCATACTCGCATGAAGGTCAGCTATCAAGTTAGGGGCATACTTAGTTAACTGGTTAAACTTAAGTAAATACTCTTTCACTATCATACAGTCTTGCCTTAGGTTCATGAACTCTTCTAACTTAGTTTCACTCATCTCTAGTAGGAAAAAATTATCTAAAAAGGCATCCTAAAACTCCTGCCAAGTCATGGGAGTTGCATCCTCCCCTCTACCCTTCTTCCACATCACAATCGAATCATGAGCAATATCCTTCAGCCCATAGGATGCTAACTCTACACTCTCCTCCTCAGAAACATACATAACCTGGGTGATCTTCTTCACCTTCTTAAGATAAAGCTATGGGTCCTCACCTACTACTGACCCATAGAACTCTGGTGGGTTTATTTTTATGACATCTCTAATTCTGGCTGCGGTTGAACCCCCATCTTTCTGAGGTGGGGCCACAACCTGATGGTTACCCTGAACATTAGTCACAGCTTAGGCTAGCACTTGAAAAGCTACTCAAAACTCTAGATATGACATATTCTCATTTTCAGGATATACTCGCTGAGGTGGCTGGTCATCAACCCTATGGGCATTATCTCTTTGAGGAGGCATACTCTATATATGGAATAAAGAGGTGGATTAGACTGAGGATCAACTTGAGCTCATGCTCACTCGCACGACATGAACACTGAAAGAAGGGAAACTGCTCCTAAAACATCTTATAGCCTCTTGTACATAAATATGGTGCGCAATACACCCATGCACAAGACTCTACTAGATGTAGATTTTCAAACTCCCTAGTATACTATTGAACCTTAGGCTCTGATACCAAGTTTATAACGACCTAATTTTTTGGAATCGGAATGTCACACGGTGCTCATGATCTCGAAGGACCACAAGCCAACCCTCTACTGATATTGTACCTAAACACTACATAATATAGATAATAAATACGAAAACTGTCCACAAGGTTTAAAACATCTAAAAATACTCAAAATTGAAAATAGAATACTGATACATTTGTCCAAAAAGCCTCTAAGCTGTCTGAACTGTGGAGTTGATGGGACATGTCCCTAACTAACTCTGTCTATTGAAAATAAACTAAGTTTGATGTAATAATAATAAAAATAAGGATCATCCTCAATTGAAGAGGACTCATTTCTATGTCTACTGCTACTGACTGGGACTGAGCTGCTAAGGGTACTCTGGGTCTCGTGTCTCCAAACCTAGGGTGTTAAATAAAATACCATAGCGCAAATGCGTCAGTATGAGAATGTACCGAGTATGAAGATGAGGTAAGGCTAAATGCAAGGGCTCATACATAAGTAATTTATTAACTGAATAATCATGAGAGTACTAAATGAGAATAGATGGATGAATACATGAACCATAATTGAAATTATCATGAATTGAAATACAGAAACTCAGATACTACTTTACTGCCATCTGAACTCACTACTAATGCCTGAGCTACTGAACACTGAATTATCTGATACTGATAACTAAGTACTGGAGTTTAGATCAATCTTATCTAGAGAGTGATCTTAAAAACTGATGATACTAAAACTGATTAACTGAATCTACTCATATTAATGACTGAATTCTGAGCTTTCTACTCTCGACTAGCTGCATCGAAGATCAAAACTCTCTAACAGAAAATTCCATAATCTACTATCAATGATAAGAAAATATTATATTTGAGATCAAACCTATCTAGAAGAAGATCTCTAAACTTGATAATAAGAATACTCAACTGAATCTCAGACTGAGATAAAGACTATCTAGCGGGTGATCTCTGGATATGATAATGAGATTACTCAACTAAATCTAAGACTGAGATTAAGCCTATCTAACAAGTAATCTCTGGATCTGATAATGAGATTACTTTACTAAATCTGAGACTAAGATCAAGCCTATCAATGGGTGATCTCTAGATCTGAATATAAGATTACTCAACTGAATCTAAGACTGAGCTCAAGCTTATCTAACGGGTGATCTCTAGATCTGATAATGAGATTACTCAATAACTTTATGTGGGACCATGACTATCTAGCGGGTGGTCCATGAGTCAATGGAACTATCTAAGTTCCTTACTGAGATAGATGACTATATCTGGCAGTCCTGATTTCTGAGTTCTACTCTAAAGATTGATACTGAAACTATAATTATGGGAGTGCTCACTTAACCGACATGCCCCAAATCTAAACCGATGGGGTCCAACCTATAACCCCAGCTGGAAGGGTGTCAATACCATGCCACGGGTGATGACCTCTCTATTTAAGCCTTTCTAACGGGTTACCCTCACAGGAAATCAAACCTATGGCAGTATAATAGTCAAGCCTTATTCTAACAGGTGACTCCTACATCCTGTATTGGCTACGCAGTTCTAGAGTTTAGGTATTGCTCCTAACGACTCTACCTCTCTAATGGAAAAGCCATCATCCTGCACTCGCTCGGTGTAGCTCTTACTCCTAACTAAAAAACTTTAAACTGATTCTTAATTGAACTTAAACTGAGCTGAATCTGTTAATGATCATTTTTCTCGAATGATCTGACTGAGTTATGCTGAATTCACTTAGTTTCATATCTAAGGGAATACTACTAAATCTCGTTATCTGACTGCATGATACTGAGTTCTGAACTGAAAACTTGAATACTACTAGGTCTGAGCTGAGATTGAAAAGAGGCTAGAATACTAGCGATACTGAGATTACTAAGATTTATGATATTTCTTAAGTTCTGCATCTGTCTAAGAGTATAGAGTTCTATAACTCACTAAGTTCTGAGAGTCGTGGCTTAACTAAGATTATCGAGGAAACTAACACAGGCTCTAGACTGCAGCTAATTTAAAAATACCCCCAGGACTCAATAACATAAAATTAAAACATAACCATTCTTGAATAATCAAGACCATGGACATTCATTCGCCAGCACAATCACTAAAACATCTCTTCAAGTATTTAGAAATCAAAAACATGTAATAGTATAGGGAGACATGCTATTGGCTCATACTCCATTCAACAAGGTCTTATATCAAACACTTATCATGTATTAACGTCTTAGCATGTATCAAAGATCACATAATTCAGGAATTTCATGCAATCATTTGACAATACATTCACTAAGGGCTTTCAACAGACACTTGGCATGCATGGGCTTGTACAAAATTGGGGATTTCTAGTCAACATACTATAATGGCTCTAATTCTTTAACATAAGGATTTTATCAAACATATGGGAGCATGCTTTGATTATTCAATAATTTCAACACTTAATTGACATGAACACATCACTTAACAAGCAACTTGAAGAGGGTTTGTCATGAACATCATATGATATCACATACTAGGGTCAAAGCTTGAAACCTCAAAAACAAAACATGAATAAAAAACTCAATTATAGCATGAACTCCAATTTCAATTCACATAAATCATGAAAACTCATAAACATAAGATCTTTGAAATTTAGAAAAGGGTTCTTGAGCTTCTTGGATGAAAGGGACCCAAGAATCAATATCTGCATACCTTAGTTTCTTAATTCTTGAAAAGTTAACAGAGGAATCTTGATGATTGGGGTCTTGATTTAGGAACCCTAGCTCTTGTTCTTGAACAACTTTGAGTGAAAACTAGTATTTTTGGGTTAAATGAGGCCAAATCCCATGTTGAAGAGTATATATAGGGGTAGAAAAATGACTATTTTTGCCCTTGGAATTAAACTAAAAAATCTCAATTTTACATACTAGATCAACAAGCCATAATCACGCTAACTTACTGGAAATTAGATAATTTGGAAACTGATTGATGGCGCGACGCTGTGGAAATCGCGTTACCACCTTGGTTGCGAACTGGAAAGGCACCGCGATGTAGTGGAATCGCATTGGTGCACTAGAAATTGAAAACTCTGAAATTAAGCCTTGGCGCGATGTGCCATAATCGCGGAGGCTCACTAGATTTTGATGATTGCCATTTTGGATGGCTCCGCAATATGCTAAAGTGCCAAGTGGCACACTGCCTTACTAAAATGGGTCTAACTCTTTGCCCGAGTATCGAATTTGGGATAATTTGGTATCGGCGGAAAGATTATTCAATTTTCTATATGAAAAAAAGTAGATATTATGGTAATTATACACGATTTAAAATACTTCTCACTTGGGAATACACTTCTCAACCTTTTAGGGCTGAATTAACACTTTACTGAATATGCTTTAAGGCTCAAACTACAATAGAATATTTTTGGGTCTTATTGTAGGTTACCCTTTCAAGTAGGTTACCTTTATCTCTAAGGAAAACCTCCTCAATAGGTTAACCTTTTAGATGGGTTTGTCCTAAAACTGCTGACTCTGCTACTTTAATGACAAGGAGATTATCCACCTACATACAAGATACTTGTGAAGCTGCTAATGCACCTGCTTGTAAGCTGCTGATTCACCTATCAGCACATGCTGTCACATGCCAATAACATAGTGTGTTTTGTTTTTATTTGGCCTATCACATATTAGTAGGGCCCGGTGTGAATAAAGATAAGGCTTATCTAGTCATAACAGATAAAGCTTATCCCTTACAAAAGGATAAAACTTAACCAGTCATAATGAATAATTCCTATCACTTAGCAGATAAGATTGGATTGTAATAATTTATTTCATGTTTATCCGTAGTCTAGATTATCTAGTAAGCTTGCTTCTCATATAAAAGAAAGCCTAGGCCTTTAGGCAGTGGCAAGATTCTCTTTACTTGGAAGATTCTCTCTACCTAGAGAGATTATCATTCTCTCTACCTAAAAACCTCTTGTATAGTTTTCAGTCTTATAATGAAAATATTTATTGGCTAAACTCTCTAGCTATTGCTTTGTCTCTTCTGAAAGGATGGGTAATTCAATCATTTATATCAGAGTAGTAGGGCAAGGAAATACTTCAGTGCGGTACTTGTTTCGACTACAATATGGAACTCCAGTGATACTTTCCATTAGTATGAAACTAAGTTGGCTTTTTCCACGTGATGTAGATGTCTAAGTCCTTTTTATGTATATGAAATGAAATTATCTGAGTCTAGTCCATAGATTTCTAATAAGATCCATTATCTGAGAAAGAACATGTATATTTAAGGTCTGCCTTAGTACACCTTTTGTTCCATGGATGTTTGACAGAAACAGGACAGGTAGCACCGCTGTAAGACCCATTTATGTCAAATACAAAATGTCCTTGTACTAAGGAGATAAAGGATTTTATGTGTTCTAAGACTAGTAAAGTCTTTCCATCCCATTGAGAGTTGTGAATTGTTTGTTATAAAGGCAAACCATCTAGAAGTGTAGCTCGATTTCAAAGTCATGCCATCCCATTCAGGGTTGTGATGGCTTTATTGCTAAAGAAAATCATCCTTATGGATGTGTAGCTCAGTCGTATAAAAGCTATGGTATGTCAATTAAAGCTTTGATTTTGTAAGGCATACCGCCTATATGGATGTGAATTGCCTATCATGTTTAAAATCTTAGTATCTATGTCTGTGGTTTTGATGGAAGCTTTTATTTCATATGGAGTGCTACCTATATGGTCGTGAAATCGCTTATCATGTTGGAAAGTCTGGTAGTTTGTTGCTTGGTGCCTGGAAACTTCCATCGGTAGGCCTCCATGCCCCGTTATCCCCCCATATATTTGGTATCAGGGCCATCCCAACTCCTAGAGGGAGGGAGAAAGAAGAAGTTTGGACACACCTGATTGCAAATGCGTGAGCCAGGTTTACATTTTAATTTTTCTTTTGCTTTTTACTTTTACTCTGTCTTAGCTGTTAGTCTTAGATCAATTTGTAGTATTTATCTTATGATATTACTACCAAAGTCCTGTACATATTTGAGTCAGAGTTTCTTTTTCATTATCAGAGTCAGTGTTTTCCAGTTGTTATATTTTGCATCTTGTACATAATTGAGTTGTAGTTTCCTTTATTAGCTTTTAGAACAATAATTTGTTGTGTCTTGTCCTTAGATCTTTAGCACAATTATATAGAGTCAGTCCACAAAATACATAAAGATTTTATTCAGTCTTTTCCTTAGAACTGTAGAACAAATACATCGAGTCTTTATAGTCCAGAAAATACCAAAAATATGTCTGCCTCAGAGTCCTCATTTAGTCCACACAATCCTTTTGTCAAGATAAACATGTCTATCACTCCTAATGATATGTTGTCATATAAACTTGACTACATATATAAAGTGGAGGTATTACCAACACAAAACTAGATGTGTACCACATCTTTACAAAACCCCTATTCAGCTATTGCAAAAATCTATGCAATCCCTGGATGAAGATCTAGTCTATGAAGCCAAAAAGAGTTAAGAAATATATTGCTACTACACCACTTGTACATAACCCTATTCTAGTGACTCTAGAGGAATAATTCATATCACTATAGATGCTAGAGGATTTTCCCAAAAAATAGAAAAGCCTTGAATTTACCTATCTCCATATTGGTGCTGTCCGAATTTCGATAACATATAAAGAAAGAAAAAGCTGGCAAGTGTGGCGCATCTATCTCTTATTAATACTAGATTCAACAAGTACCAACATGCAAATTTGCGTACATCGGTGATTATCCTGGATGATGGTACAGTCTTTGTCACCATATTTCCCAACTTCAACATACCATGAGCTGATCTACAGTAATAAAGTTGTTGAACATCCAGGTCCAAATTCTCAATGCTCCATAGGGCAAAGAGGCTAGTCAGATAACTCTTCACTCCTAAATATCTTAGTGAGTTCAGAACTATAACATCAACCTATTTCCTCGAAGTGGGAAGAACTCTTTGTTCTTGAGCATAGATACAACTAATAGAACTATAGACTACACTTAGATCCCGAGAAAAATATTGAGAGATGAATTTGTTAGCTTTATCCCAACCTCATGTGTCACCAAATATGAGAAGCTGAGAGCCTATGCTCAACCTCTCAAGTCCACTGATGATTCTGTCCACCTCTACCTCAGAAAGCCACCTAGAATCACTTTCTATATCCCCATGTACAACTAAAATAATTATCTTTCGAATGTAAAAGACTCGAGAACCATCCTCCAGTTCTTCACTGGCTCTATGAAACAACATGATTGGTTAAATAACTTCAATCATAAGGGTCGTACTCTGATTAGGTATAAATTCCCTTTCTCAGGACATTACCCATGGAAGACTGACTGTGATTATCAAATCTTTAAAAGAAGGGATGCAGGGACTACTTAATTTTAGGTCAACCCAAAGATAATAATGACACCCTTTGTAAATCCTATCACTTAAATGCTTACCCACCATAACACCACTCTGTAAATGATAACCTAATATAAGCTCCAAAATTACCATATGTTATCTGATCAGAAGGTGCTTCAGTTGCCACTAAACTGCCATACTTATTAAAGCACTTGACGATAAGTCGCAAACCATACGGTCTGAAAAATGCCTGCTAGGAACAACATTTCTATATTTTCTTTCCCAACAACATAATGACGGTATTCTTTAACAACAAAGCCTTCAAAACCCTTAATGGGAGGGCATGACTTTGAAATCTAGCTACACATCAGGATGATTTGCCTTTGTAACAAAGATTTCACAACCCTCAATGAGATTGCATGACTTTGAAAATCTTAGAACACATGAAATCCTATGTCTCCTAGTACAAGGTTGTTTCATATATGACATAAATGTGCCTTAGGCAAGCTTTCCCTGGCATATTGCCCTCAATCATTCGTAAAACAAAAGGTGTACAAGGCAGACCTCAAATCTATGTGATCATTCTCAGATAACAGATCTTTTAAAAAAGCTATGGCATGGACTAAGAAAATTTTGTTTCTTAAACCTGGAAAGGAATTATACATCTACGTCACGTGGATAAAGCCAACTTTATTTCATATTAATGGAAATTATCTTTGGAGTTCTATGTTATAGTCTCAACAAGTACCTTGTCGAAGTATTTTCTTAACCCACTACTTTGACCTAAGGGATCAAAGTACGCACCCCTTTGGAAGAAAGAAAGTAATAGAAAGAGAGTTTAGCCAATAATTATTTTCATTGAAACAAAGAAAACCATACAAGAAGTTTTTAGGTAGAGAGAATGATAATCTCTCTAGGTAGAGAGAATCTTCTAAGTAGAGAGAATGTTGTCTCTACCTAAAGGCCTAGGCTTCCTTTAATCAGAGAAGAAAGCTAACTAGATAAGCTAGACTGTTGATAAACATAAAATAAAGTATTACAATCCGATCCTATCAGCTAAGGGATAGGCATTATCCGTTATGACTGGTAAGTCTTATCCTTTTGTAAGGGATAGAATTTATCTGTTATGACTAGATAAGCCTTATATTTATTCACATCGGGCCTTACTAAAATATGATTGGGCCAAATAAAAACAAACAAACTATGCTATTCGCATGTGATAGCAAGTGCAAGAAGGTGAGTCAGCAACTTGCAAGTAGGTACATCAGCAGCTTCACAAGCATCTTGCAAGCAAGTGGATAAGATCCTTGTCTTTGATATAGCTGAGTCAGTAGATTTAGTACAAAACCATCTGAAATAGTAACCTACTGAGAAAGGCTTCCTTAGAGATAAGGTAACCTACTGGTGAGGGTAACCTATCTAACAGGGTTTCCTTGTACAAGTGGGTAACCCACTAGAAAGGGTAAACCACTAGGGATGGTAACCCACTGGAAGGGTAAACCATTGGAGAGGGTAACTTTTTGCACATGTCATCTGACATCATATTTTAGGGAAAGTTAGATGGTGCCTATTGCTATAAGATTGCGTATCCTTCTTCCATCCACCGATCTATGTCGTGCTTGTCCCTGAGGAATTTATGGCCTTCCAAGCTTCTCTTCATCAATCTGGTAAAGTAACTCTTTCTTTTGGGTGAATATTTGTACTCTTGTGGTGGAGCCTTTATCTATATACTTATGGCTTTATCATTTTTGAACTCATATGGTGGCTGATATTCTTTTGTTATTCGTCTGACTTCATCCCAGTGGGGAGAATCATTAGTCTAGTTTTTTTTTCTTTAGAATACATCTAGTTTTCTAGACAGTGAAGCATTGTTCTTCATAATATCCATCTTCAAGAGAGAGCATTAAATTAGGAAATTTTTGGAGTATTAAAATTTTTGACTGAGCTTAGACTTATGGCCTGTGATTCCTACCAAATGATACAACATAAAGGCCATTGCATCACAGGAATATTTTAAGCATCGAATCCAATATAGTCGTGGCTTGAACAACAACATGAATCTTTTTTAAGCTAGTTGGATTTGATCATAATTCCTAAAGGAATAACACTTCAACTCCATGATGATATAGTACTGATGGCCTATGTACCATAATAACCATAGGAGTTCTTGCTGGGAGTCATCAATTAGTATACTAAACACATAACTGTAAAGATATTTTGGATGTTCTCCAAACAATATCAGGATGGTGTTGCTGCACCTTTTTAATATTTAAAGCTTGTAGAAAGCCTGGCTTTCTCAGAGTATAGATGGATTTGAAGGGTCCATACATTAGTTGAACAGATCTGGAGAGTAATCTTCTATTCTAGAAGATAATATTCCTAATGTGTTTATCATGAGAAATTGATTGGCCGATTTCTGATTGTCTTCTCTGGTGATGGATATGAGGTAGAGATCATCATCATAACTATCTCTTGATTCTTCAGAAACATCTATAGAGGAAAAGGTGTCCTTCATCGGTTCTTTTTCTAATGAGAAGACTGATTCAAGTTTATCCTCTTTGTTGAGATAGATTATAGCATGATCAACTATTTCTTCAAAGAGGTGGATAAAGTCTTTCAACTTCTTGAGTTGAGGATGGTTTTTGGTAGAGTGGCTGGGATTTCTGCAGATGAAGTATCTATCAATCTTCTTCTTGTAGTCTACTGGGCTCCTTCATCTAAAATACATTATTTGATTAACTACCTTAGTCACATCATCTAGATGCCTAGGTAATTTGACTCTCTTGAACAACAACTTTCTCTGGGGGATTGCCTAATAGTTTGAATAGGGGCAATCTGAGTTCATAACAAGATTGTTCCTACTGTAATAAGGATCAAGAACTAGGTTGTTCTTAATAATTTGCTTTAGTACAGATCTCTTCTTGCATAGTCTATTTAAGGCCTACAAGATAGACCGCCTGGTATAGCTCATGTCTCTACAAAAGTCTTCTCATAGGATTCTGATATTGATGGCACAGTCTTGAGATGTGACATAAATTTCTTTATCCATAATCATAAGTGAATTCTACTAGTCTGTGAGGATTTTGTATAGTCTAGATTTGTAGTCTGATAGTATCATGTATTTCCCTCTTTCAGCTAGATCTTCATCATCATGAAAGTTTTGAAGTCCTGAGGAAGGGATAGAATTGAAGCAATGGTTTCTTCCTTCTCTCTTATTAGTTCTTGCCTCCTTTCTAGGACTGGATCACTAGTCAACTCAGCTTGATCAGAGATTGATTTAGAGACCATTGGTTCGATGGAGTATTTCTCTAACATAGATGGATATTCCTCCTTAGGCAATTGGATTGATGGCTGTAAATCATCTTTATTACCCTTAACACATTCACTAGCATAGAGTTTATCATTAGCATTAGATGACTGTCTACTAATGAAAAGTTGTGGTTTCCCATTAATGAAGATATCCTTAGATGTTTTTTTCTTTGCGTACAGATCTGTCTTCTGCAGCTGGATGAGAATCATTAAGATCTTTATGACAAGCCATGTTTATCTTCGAGGCTGGTTCTTCCCTCTTTGCTATTCTAGATTTGGGACATTCTTTTGCAAAGTATCTTTTGTTATGGCAAATGAAGCATTTGTGCTTGCCTGGATCTTTATTTTTGGAGGATTTGATATCTTTGCTGATCATCAGTTCTTTGTCCATTGTTTTTTTCTTTCTAGCCTATCTAAACTGCATTTAACTTTTGTTCCTTCCCTGACGTCTCGAGTGTTGGGGAGACCTTTCTAGCTTAAGAACCGAATTATCATGTATAGCACCATAGTGGAAAGATTGGGAAAATTCATCCAACATGATTTTTCCAAATAATATTTTCTTATGTTTCTTAGATCGATGGGAATCTATGTGATGAGATGGATCTTTAGGCATAAGCTCATCATCCTTTAGAACAACAAGTCTTGGGTTAACATGATTGAGGTAGATCAAGTTAGAAGCATTTTCACTGTTCTTGAGAAAACATTATTTCAGGGAGACCTGTTCGCCATTGTGGGATTCCTCTTTAGGGATCTTTAAAAGAACATCTGAGGTGGTGGACTTTGGTTCACTGCTTGCGATCATCATATGTGTTGGATCAACTGATAGGTCTTTGTTGTCCAATAGTTTTTCTTTTGTATCACATTTCTAGGATGCTCTCTTAATAGATGAAACATCCGATGTCTCGTTATATTGGGTTTTTGGTCTTTGGATCTCAAGGTCATCAGCTGGGACTGTAGGAACTAGATTGTGATAGATGAAAGCATATGTCGTGACCATCTTATCAGCCTTATATGGAATATGTCTAGAATACCTTATCTTTTTGCGCTGTTTATGTGCCATCTCAACATTTTATTTCGTGGAATCTTTCCTCATACACAAAGTATCAGACTCTTGTTCATCTTTTGAAGATGAAGTGAATTGCATTGATGAATAAGGTGCAGAAGGTTGGCCTAATCCCTATGCAGAAGGAACCTCCGGTATCATCATATTGGGTTTCTGCTATTTGGATCTCAAGGACATCAGTTGGAACTGTAGTAGATTGATTATGGAATATCGGAGAATATGTTAAGGCCATCTTATTATCATCATATGGAAACTGGCTAGATCACCTTATATTCTCGACCCTTTGTGTCATGACATCTTTACCTATCCACATAGTATCAAATTTTTGTTCATATTTTGAAGCTAAAGTGAACCTCATGGATGAACGTGGTAGAGAAGGTTGGCATAAACTCGGTGGAGATTCTCTATGTGGAAATATGGTAGATACTCTAGTTTTTTCAGTATGGCATAGTCGTATTCCTTTTCAGTATGGCGCAATCGTATTTCAAGTTCTGGATTTATTCTTTATGAGAGGTTATTTCTTTATGTTGTTGGGCCAAAAAATATAGAAATGGAGTTCCTAGCAAGCATTTTTCAGATTGTATGGTTCACAACTTATCTTCAAGTGCTTTGATAAGTATGACAGTTTGGGGGGAAGCTGAAGCACCTTCTGATCGGATAGCATATTGTAATATTGGAGCTCTAATTAGGTTATCTTTTGCAGAGTGGTGTCCTAGTGGGTTATCATTTTTGTGTTTGGATTTAGAAAGGGGCATCATCAGTATCTGTGGATTGACCTCAGATTGAGTATCCATTGTTTCCCTTCTTGTATAGATTTTACAGTCACAGTCAGTCTTCTATGGGTAATTTCCTGAGAAAGGGCATTTACGCCATATCAGACTACGACCCTCATGATTAAAGTTCTTTATCAAATCATGTTTTTTCAAAAACCTAGTGACGAACTTGAGGATGGTTCTCGGGTCCTTTATATCTGGAAAATCATTACTTAGATTGTACATGGGGATGTAGAAAGTGGTTCTGGGTAGATTTCTGAGGTAGAGGTGATCAGAATCATCAGTGGACTTTAAGGGTCGAGGATAGGCTCTCAACTTCTTATATTTGGTGACCCATGAGGCTGGTATATTGCTAACCAGTTCATCTCTCTATATGTTTCTCAAGATCTTAGTGCACACTGTGGTTCTATTAGTTGCGTGGATGCTCTAGAACAAAGTGTTTTTTCCACTTGGAGGAAATAGGTTCATGTTATAGTTCTGAATTCACTAGGCTGTTTGGCAGGGAAGAGTTGCCCGACTGCCCTCTCTGCCATGTAGATTATCTATAATCTGGACCTGGATCTTCAATGCCTTCATTAGATGTGGGTCAGCTAATGGTATGTTGAAGTCGGTGAATATGGTGACAAAGACTATACCATCATCCAGGATAATCTCTGATGTACCCAAATTCATATGTTGGTACCTGTTGAATCTGGTATCAAAAAGCGAAACATACATCATAACTGGCCGGCCTTTTATTCCTTGATATGTCAGCATAATTTGCACTACACTAATATGGAGATGGGTAAATCCAAGGCTTTTCCATTATTTTGGAAAATCCTCTAGCATCTGCAGTGATATGAATTGTTCCTCTTGAGTCACTAGAAGAGGGTGCTGGACAAGCAGTGTAGCAGCAACATATTCCTTAACTCCTTTTGGCTTTTGTTGGACCATAGAGTGAATAATCATCCAGTGATTGGATATATTTTTTGCAACAATTGAATAGAGGTTTTGAAAAGGTGTTGTACACATTTGATTTTATGTTAGCAACACCTCTACTTCATATAGATAGTCAAGTTTACATGATAACGTATCACTAGGAGTGATAGACATGTTTATCTTGACAAAAGGATTGTGTGGACTAGATGAGGATTCTGAGGTAGACATGTTTTTGGTATTTTTTGGACTATAAAGACTTAATGTATTTGTTCTAAAGTTCTAAGGAAAAGACTCAATAAAATCTTTTTGTATTTTGTGGACTGAATATATATTTGTGCTAAAGATCTAAGGATAAGAAACAACTAATATTTGTTCCAAAATCTAATAAAGGAAACTACGACTCGATTATGTATAAGATGCGGAATACAGTAACTGGAAAACGCTGACTCTGATAATGGAAATGCAACTATAACTCAAATATGTATAGGACTTTGATAGTAATATCGAAAAATAATACTACAAAGAAATCTAATGCTAACAGCTAAGTTAGAGTGAAAGGAAAAGTAAAAACAAAAGAAAAATAAAAATGTAAAGCTCGCTTACGTGTTTCCAATCAATAAAGGTGTATGAAAACTCCTACGTCCTCCCTCCCTCTAGGAGTGGGGATGGCTTTGATACTAAATTAGATGGGGGGACAATGGGGCACGGAGACTATCGGTGGAGGCGGACAGACGGCTCGCAACAAACTGCCTATCTTTCTAACTTGATAGGTGGTTTCACAACCATATAGGCAGCACTCCATATGAAATCAAAGCTTCCATCAACACCACAAACACAGCGACAAACCTTTCCAACATGATAGGTGATTCACGTCCCTATAGGCGGCATGCCATACGAAATTAAAGATTTTAATCGACACACCAGAACTTTCCTACAACTGAGCTACATATCTATAAGGATAGTTTACTTTAGGAACAAAGCCTTCATAACCCTAAATAGTATGGCATGACTTTGAAACCAAGCTACACATACCGATGGTTTGCACTTCGCAACCCTCAATGGGATGGCATGACTTTGCCAGTCTTAGAACACATAAAATACTTTGTCTCCTTAGTATAAATTTGTTTCATATATGACATAAACGGGTCTTACGGTGGCTCTCCCTAGCCTATTGCCCTTAAGCGTCTACGGAATAAAAGGTGTACAAAGGAAGACCTCAGATCTGCATGTTCTTTCTCAGATAACAGATCTTTTTAGAAAGCTACGGCATGGACTAAGCCAATTTCATTTAATATACATGGAATGGACTTAGACATATACATTGCATGGATGAAGACAACTTTCTTTCATATTCATGGAAAATATCTTTGAAGTTCTATGTTGTAGCCTTAATAAGTACCTCACGGAATTATTATCTTACCCCACTACTCCAACCTAAAGGATCGAAGTACCCATACCTTAAAAAGAGAGAAATTAAGAGCAAGAGAGTTTAGCGAACAAACATTTTCATTAAAACAAAGAAAACTAAACAAGAGGTTTTTAGGTAGAGAGAATAATAATCTCTTTGGGTAGAGAGAATATTCTAAGTAGAGAGAATGTTGCCCTATGCCTAAAGGCCTAGGTTTTTTTTATTGGAGAAGAAGTTTCCTAGATAATCTAGACTATGGATAAACACAAAATAAATTATTACAACCCTATCCTATCAGCTAAGAGATAGGTATTATCTGTTATGACTGGATAAGTCTTAGTATTTAGTAAGGTATAAGCTTCATCTAATAGGAATATATAAACCTTATCTTTATTCACACCAAGCCCTACTCACATATGATGGGCCAAATAAAAAAACACACACTATGTTGTTGGCATGTGACAACATGTACAAGCAAGTGAGTCAGCAGCTTGCAAGCAGGTGCATTAGCAGCTTCACAGGCATTTTGCAAGAAGGTGGATAAGATCCTTGTCTTTGAAGTAGCTGAGTTAGCAGCTTCATGACAAACCGATCTAAAAGGGTAACCCACTGAGGAGAGTTTCCTTGGAGATAAGGGTAACCCACTGGAAAGGGCAACCCACGAGAGAGGGTAACCCGTCGAGAAGGATAACATACTAAAAAGGGTAAATTTTTGCGTATGTTATTTGAAGTCATCTTTTAGGCAATGTTGGATGGTGCCTTCGGCGATGAGCTCAAGTATCCTTCTTCCATCTACCAATCTATGCCATGCTTCTACCTGAGGCATTCTTGGCCCTCCAAAATTCTCTTTATTGATTTGGTGAAGTAACTTCTTCTGCGGGATGATGGATCTTTACATTCCTATTGGGGAGATTTTAGCCATATATTTTTGATGGAGTTTGTGACCTTATCTCTCGTGATGTCGTACTATGGCTGATATTTCTTTGCAGCTTATCAGACATTATCCTAGTAGGGATGAGCGTTGGTGTAGTCACTTTCCCCATTCCTTCAACTAGATTTCTTTTGGAATGTATCTGTTCATCTAAAAAATAAAGCACTGTGCTTCATAATAGTCATCTTCCAAAGGGAGTATAGAAATAGGAAGTTTCTGGCTGAGCTAAGAGGTCCTAGCCTATGATTCCTATAGGATAATGTAGCATGAAAACCATTGCATCATAGGAATCTCTAAAATTTTGAATCCAATATTCTCATGGCTTGAACTACAACACGAATCTCTTCAAACCTGGCTGGATTCGATCAAAATGCCTGAAGGCATCTTACTTGAACTCCATGAGAACATAGTACTGGTGGAACAAGTACCAGAATAGCCATATGATTTCTTGCGGAAAGTTATTTTCTAGTGCAATAAACACAAAACAAAAAGGATATTTCAGGTCTGAACGGCTTCAGGATGGATCCTCTATACTTTTTGAACACTTAAAGCTCTTAGAAGGTTCTTATTTCATGGATGATGGATGGAACGAAGGGATCCACATATTGGTTGAATAGATCTAGAGGGTAATCTGCTATTCTGGAAGATAGTAATCCAACCATGTTGAGCATGAGGATTTGACTAGCCTAGTGCTGGTTGTCTTCTCCATTATTAGATATCTAGTGTAGATCATCTGCATAGATATCACCTGATTCTTCATAAATGTCTATGGAGAAAATTGTGTCCTCCACCAGTTCTTCTTCTAGTAAGAAGACCGATTCAAGGTAATCCTCTTTTTTGAGATAGTGGCCTGTATGTTTAGCAATTTCTTCAAAGAGGTGGATGGAGTCCTTTGACTTCTTGGCCTAAGAAAAGTTTTTGGAAAAGTGACCATACTTTTTGCAGATAAAATAGCTATCATTCTTTTTCTTGTAATCTGCAGGGCTCGTTCATCTAAATACTTGGTTTTCTAGATTTTCCAGCTCCTATCTTTGGGAGGCCTTGGCAGTTAGAACCTCTGAACAATACCTACCTTTTTGATCTCATCTTGTGGCGCAGGCACGAGCAGTTGGATTTGGTAATTAGGTCATCTTTATTGCAGGCTTAATCAAGGGAGGGATTGTCCTAGACTATCTTTTTAAGTACATACCTCTTACTGCATACATTTTCTAGATCTTGGAAGATGGCCTGTCGGATGTAGCCTATCTGTGGGACAATTATGGATTTTAACTTCTCCTCCACAATCATCATTGTATGGCCTGCTAGCATCTTTGACAGTGATGATACAAAGTCTTTCTTTTGGCTGGGATCTTTTCCCAACTCAAAGTAGATCTTCGCCATTTTTTTGGAAGTAGATATCGATCTCGTTTCTTTCTAACCATAGGCACTTTATCTCTAAGAGATGCCGCTGTATATTTTGTAGTCTTTGGCCTGTGTCTCTATAGAATACCTCGTGCAGGATACTGATATTGAAAGAAAAGTCCTGCGATGTCAGATAATTGTTCTTATCCTAAATCCCAAGAGCGTTCCACCAGTCTCTGAGTATTCCAAAAAATCTAGATGTGAACTCCACTGTAAAGTATTGGATTTTTTGAAGCCAGGATGAAATATTGATGCTATTGAGAGTAATGGTGTAAAATTCGATTCCCATAGTTTTCTTTATTGGCGTACCTAGATCTGGGCTTTTTTCTAGGATAGGATCATCCGTCATCCCTTCTTGGTTATCAACAACTTCGAAGACTTTCGGTTCTTTGGTTTGCTTCATGGATATTGGTGGATAGCCTTCTTAAGGAGATTTAATTGAGTATTCAAAAGAGTCCTCAATGCATTCTAGTGAATTGGCAGACTCCTTGCTGTCTTCCATGTATCCATCAGCTGGAAATTTCTCATCAGTGTCAGAGTGTACATCTACATTAGAAAAATCTTGTTCACTTAATGCAGGACTAATAGGATCAGCACCCTGGATATGCTCATTGCAATTCAGAGATTCTTCTACTGGATCAATGACTGTTGTGGCTTAAGGATCTAGAACTACATCATCATTTATTATCAAGACATATAGATTTAGGATAAGCTGGTCTTAATCAACATCTGTATCATGATGGGATGGCAACTACTTTTGATTGAGAAGGCAATTATTTAGCAAGACATTCAATTCTTTATCTTTGTATGGTATTTTTGGGTTGTGGATTATCAGATTGTCATCTGGGAAGGTGATGTCATGGTCTGAGATCATCATGTCCCCTTTGTCTATGTCGAATTCCATTTTTGTTTTGGACTACTTTTGAGTTTTATCGACCTTTCTTTTGGTAGCGATGACATCTTTCCTTTTCTATGCCTGCTTAGCAATGTCAAACTCCTGTTCAACATAAGGTCTAATTGATGTAGGCATATGGGAGCTTGAAGTAGGAGTAGGAAATATATGACTCTTCTTTGGTGGAGAGTATGTATGTGGAAACATGGGGAACAAGGTTGGCTTTGGTAGTAATCTATGGATTCTCTGGGGTTGAAAACCACCGTATCTTAGCTGCTAGAGTTGTTCTTTCAAAGAAGAGATTCCCTTTTGCTGTTGGTCAAAAAATAAGACAGTGAAGTGCCTGAAGAACATATATCATATAGCATAGATTGGATCCTGAGTTCCAACTAGTGGATAAGTCTGTCATGCTAAGTAGATGCATGCTCTGCCCTCTTGTTCATTCCTTCAGATTTACTTGCCAACTTATTCTAGGAGTGAGCAACATTTTTTTACAGCTTGGTTGATGCTGGACAACATCCTATTTTGGCATATGGCATTTTCAGACTACCAATTAAGTGTTGCTTCAGTTTTGCTGGGGGACATCTTCTCTCTGGATGGTAGGATAATAGTTTTAGCTGGTATCTTTGGAGCATGGCTCATGTTATCCTTTTCAAAGGGTTTGTTTGGTGGGATATCATCTAAGTGACCGGTGCTAGAGTGAGACATCATGAATAGTTTGGTGTTATGCTGTTTATCTTTTATTCTGGTAGGTTTAGTTTGTGGTGGAGTGGGTGACGTTTCTTCTTGGAACATATGCCATCTGAAATTCAACTTTCACGAGCAGTGTTCGAAGAAAATACATTTTCTCCACATAGTATATCGATCATCATGATTAAAGTAGTGTGTCCAATCATGATCTTCCATACAACTACCTAGGAACCAGTGTATGAATTTTGGATCACAGACTAGGGGAAGATCGTCGGAAGGTTTGTATATATTGATTATGAAAGTGGTTTTAGAAGGCTTTTTAGGTGTGAGTGGTTAAAACTAATTGTGACTATATTATCACTCCTTCTGGTAAAGATTGGTTCCATGGACTAGAAAAGTCAAGGATGATCTCTTAACTTCTCATAGTTTGTGACCCAGGAGTCTGGGAGTACTTTCACAAGTTTATCTCTATGGATCTACATTGGGATCTGTGTACACTGAGTGGTTCCATTAGTGGCATTTATGTTTGGGGACAAAGTATCTTTGCCACTTTAAAGGGATTAATCCATAGCATGATTCTAAACAAGCCAAGCTACTTGGTAGTGGAGAGTTACCTGGATGGCATCTCTAACCTGCTAAGCTTTGAGAATCTAAAACTACATCTTCAACATCTCCCTTAGATACGAATGAGAGAGGGGAATGTTAAAGTTTGGGAATATAGTGACAAAGACTGTCCTAGCGTTCAGTGTAATTTTTGAAGTTCCCAAGTTGGAATGTTGGTGTTCGTTGTATCTAGTTCCAAGAAGTGAAAGATGTGCCACTACTGGCTGGACTTTCCTTTCATGATACGTTAATGCAACCCTAACAACACCAAAGTAAATATGGGTGAAGCCTTAGTTTCTCCACTATCATGGAAAATATTCAGGCATCTATAGAGTAATGAACTATTCCTCTTGAGTTGCAAGAATAGGATGCTGTTCTAGTCTTAAAGTAACAACATATTCTTTAACTCCTTGCGATCTCTGTTATTCCAAAGAATGGATCTGCAGGCATGGGTTACGTACCTTCTTTGCAAAGGCAGAGTAAGGGTTTAAGAGAGGTAGATTTATTAAAGATATTTTCTGTTCTGGGGGTAACACATCTACTTTGTATAGGTAGTCATATTTATATGATAGAGTTTTGGTAATGATAGGTGACATATTTACTGGAGCTAGAGATTTACAAGTACTGGACACCCTCGAAGAAGACTTTATAGACTCTGAAGCAGACATATTTGTGTATTTTCTAGACAATAAGGACTTGATGTATTTGTTCTAAGGAAAAGACTTAGTAAAAGTGTAAAATAATTTTGTATTTTTGTGGACAATAGGAATCAATTTATTTGTGCTAAAGATCTAAGGACAAGACACAACTAATATTTGTTCTAGAATTTAAGAAAGGAAACTACGACTCAATTGTGTATAAGACACAGAATACAATAACTAGACAACATTTACTCTTATAATGGAAATGAAACTATGAATCAAATATGTACAATACTTTGAAATTAATATCAGAAAATAAATACTACGAACGTATCTAAGGCTAACAGCTAAGACAGAGTAAAATTAAAAGAAAATGAAAAATAGAAATGTAAAGTTGGTTTACGCGTTTGCAATAAGTAGAGGTGTATGCAAACTCCTGCTTCCTCCCTCCTTCCGGGAGTAGGGATGGATCTGGTACCAAATGGATTAGGGGACAATGGGGTACAGAGGAATACCGGTGGAGGCAACTAGGCAGCTAGCAATAGACTGCCAAACATGCCAACATGACAGGCAGTTTTACGACCAAGTAGGTGGCATGCCAAATAAAATTAAAGCTTCCATCAACACCATAGACAGAGATACTAACCTTTCCAACATGATAGGTGATTCACGTCCATATAGGTGGCATTCCATACGAAATCCAAGCTTTTAATCGACACACCACAACTTTTATATGACTGAGCTACACATCCATAAGGATGGTTTTCTGTAGCAACAAATCCTTCACAACCCTGAACGAGATGACATGACTTTGATATTGAACTACACATCTTGATGGTTTGACTTTGTAACAAAGACTTCGCAACCCTAAATGGGATGGAATGACTTTGTCAGTCTTAGAACATATGAAATCCTATGTCTCCTTAGTACAAAGTTTTTCCATATATGACATAAATGGGTCTTATGGAAGCTCTCCCTAGCCTGTTGCCCTCAAGCATCGGTGGAACAAAAGGTGTACTAAGGAAGACCTCAGATTTAAATGGTCTTTCTCAGATAATGGATCTTTTTGGAAATCTATGGACTAGACTACGCTAATTTCATTTACTATACATAGAAAGGACTTAGACATCTACATCGCATGGATGAAGCCAATTTTGTTTCATATTCATGGAAATTATCTTTGGGGTCCCATTTTGTAGTCGCAACAAGTACCTTACCAAAGTATTTCCTTACCCTACTGCTCTGACCTAAAGGATAGAAGTACCCATCTTTGGATAGAGCAAAAGTAAGAGCAAGAGAGTTTAGCCAACAAATATTTTCATTCAAACGAAGAAAACTATACAAGAGGTTTTTAGGTAGTGAGAATAATGATCTCTATAGTTCAAGAGAATGTTTCCCTCTGTCAAAAGGTCTAGGGTTCCTTTTATAGGAAAATGAAGCTTACTAGATAATTTAGACTACGAATAAACATGAAATAAAATATTACAATACTGTCCTATCAGCTATGGGATAGGCATTATTCATTGTGACTGGATAATTCTTATCCTTTTATAAGGGATAAGCTTTATTTGTTATGACTATATAATCTTTATCTTTATTCACACCAGGCCCTACTAACATATGATGGGCCAAATAAAAACAAAAACACACTATGTTGTTGGCATGTGACAGCATGTGTAAGCAGGTGAGTCAACAACTTAAAAGTAGGTGTATCAACAAATTATCAAGAATATTCCAAGTAGGTGGATAAGTTGTTTGAGTTTAAAGTAGCTAAGTTAACAGCTTCTGCACAAACTCAGCTAAAAGGGTAACCCACTGAGGAGGGTTTCCTTGGAGATGAGGGTAACCTACTGGAAAGAGAAACCCGCTGGCAAGGGTAACCCATATGACAGGGTTTCCTTGGAGAGAAGGATAACCCACCGGAAAAAGTAACCCGTTGGAGAGGGTAACATACTAGGAAGGGTAACCCACTAGAGAGGGTAACTTCTTGCACATGTCATCTAACATCATCTTTTAGGAAGTTTTGGATAGTGTCAGTGGAAATGAGCTTGTTTATCCTTATTCCATCCACCAATCTATGTCGTGCTTCTGTTTGAGGCATTCCTAGGCTTCCAAGCTTCTCTTTATTGATCTGGTAAAGTAATTCTTTCTTTTTGATGAATCTTTGCATTCTTATGGAGGAGCCTTTATCTGTATGCTTATGGATTCATCATTTTTGAACTCATACAGTGGATTATATTCTTTTGTTATTCATCAGACATTATCCCAGTGGGGATAATCATTGGTGTAGTTTTTTTTAGAATGTATCTATTTTGTTGGAGAGTGAAGCATTATTTTTTATAACATTTATTTTCAAGAGAGAGTATTAAATCAGTAAATTCTAAAGTAGTGGAATTTTTGAATGAGCTTGGACTTTATGGCCTGCGATTCCTACAAGATGATACAACATTAAGGCCATTTCATGACAAAAATCTTTGAATCATCAAATCTAGTATAGTCGTGGCTTAAACCATAATAAACATTTCTTTAAAGCTGGCTGGATTCGATCAAAATACCTGAAGGCATCGTACTTGAACTCTATGAGAATGTAGTGCTGGTGGCATAGGTACAAGAATAGCAACAAAAGTTCTTATTGGAAGTCATTGGATAGTGCAATGAACACATGGCAAAAAGGATATTTTGGGTGCACTCCAAACGACTTCAAGATAGATCTTCCATACTTTATGAACTCATGAAGCTCATAGAAGGTTCTTTATTCTCGTAGGATGGATGAATCAAAGGTGTCCATATATTTGTTGAATAGATCTGGAGGGTAATCTGTTATTCTGAAAGATAGTAATCCTATTGTGTTGAGCATAAGTATTTGACTAACCTGATACTGGATGTATTATACATTACTGGATATTAGTAATAGTTCATTGGCATAGATGTCACTTGATTATTCATAAATTTCTATGGATAAGAGAGTGCCCTCTATCGATTCTTCTTCTAATGAGAAGGCCATTTCAAGGTCATCATCTCTGCTGAGAAAGATACCTGTGTAATTAGCAATTTCTTCAAAGAGGTGGATGAAGTCCTTCGACTTCTAGGCCTGAGGAAAGTTTTTGGCAAAGTGACCAGGCTTTTAACAGCTGAAGCAGCTATCATTCTTCTTTTTGTGATCTATGGGGATTTTTCATTTGAAATACCTGGTTTGTCAGATTTCCTGCTCCTATCGTCGGAAAGCCTTGGAAATTTGAGCCTCCTAAATAGTAGCAGCCTTTTTGATCTCATCTTGTGGCGCAAGCACAAACAGCTGTATTAGGTTATGAGACTATCTTTGTTGCAGGCTAGATCAAAGGATGAATTATTCAAGTCTATCTACTTTAGTACAAACCTCTTTATGCATATGTTGTCCAGAGCTTGGAAGATGGCCTCCCAGATGTAGCCTATTTGTGGGACGGTTATGGATTTGTACTTCTCCTCCATAATTGTCTTTGTGTGACCTGCTAGTATCTTTATCAGTGATGATATGAAGGCTTGCTATAGGTTGTGATCTCCCCCCCACTCAAAGTAGATCATCACCATCTTTTGAAAGTGGATATTAATGACATTTTTGTCGAACGATAGACACTTCATCTCAAAGAGCTGTCACTGAAGCTTTTCATATCTCTGGCCTGTATCTTTTCAAATTATGTCGTGTAGGATCCTGATATTGAAGGCAAAGTCTTGGGACATAATATAAGTGTTCTTATTGGAAATCCCAAGAGCGTTCCACCAGTATCTGGGTATTCCAGAGAATTTGAATGTAAACTTTGAGAGTATCATATATTTCTATCATTCATCACCATTCAAGTGTAGAAATCCTATATTCTCTGGCGCCAAGCTTAAATCATTATGTCATTGAGATTGAAGGTGTGAAATTCGATTCCTATAATTTTCTTTTCCGATGTACCTAGATTTGGCCTTTTT
This sequence comes from Capsicum annuum, assembly GCF_002878395.1. NCBI lineage: Eukaryota > Viridiplantae > Streptophyta > Magnoliopsida > Solanales > Solanaceae > Capsicum > Capsicum annuum. The sequence continues at coordinate 55,204,084 of NC_061116.1, read as the reverse complement.
TCTGGGAAAGGGTCGTCTGTCATCCTTTCTTGGTCAATGAAAACTTTAGAGACCTCTGGTTACTTGAGTGGTGCATGTATATCATTGGATAGTCTTCTTCTTGAGATTCAATTGAGGATTTAAGAGTGTACTCAATGTATTCCCTTGAATCGATCGACTCCTCACTGTATTCCACGTATTTATTAGCTGGAAAGTATTCATCGGTGTTAGAGTGTACATATGCATTAAAAGAATCTTTATCACTTCAAGTAGGACTAATGGGATCAATATCCTAGATCTACTCATTGTACTTCAGAGATTCTTTTACTGGATCAAGGATTATTGTGGTTTGAGGATTTAGAACTGCATCATCATTGATGTTCAAGACATATATATTTGGTACAAGCTGGTCTGAATCAGTATCTGGATAATGATGGGATGACTACCACTTGTGATTGAGAAATCCATCTTTCAGCAAGGCCTTCCATTCTTTATTTTTGTATGGAAATTCTGGCTTGTGGATTGTCAGATTATCATATAGAAAGGTGATATTGTGGTCCAAGATCATCATGGTCCCTCTGTTTGTGTTGGATTCCATTTTTCTTTTGGACTATTTTTGAGTTTCATCGGCTCTTCTTTTGGTAGCAATGGCATGTTTCTGTTCCCATACATGCTTAGCAATGTTAAACTCCTTTTCATATTAAGTTCCTGGTGATGTAGGTATATGGGAGATTTAAGTAGGAGTGAAAAATATATATCTCATCTTTGGTATAGAGTATGTATGTGGCAACATTGGGAACAAAGTTGGCTTTGGTACTGATCTATGGGTTCTCTGGGGCTAAAAATACCGTGTCTTACTTGCTGGATTTGTTCTTTTAGAGAATCCATTTCCTTTTTCTTCTTGTCAAAGAATTGAGATAGTGAGGTTCCTGGCGGATATATATCATATTGAATAGATTAGAGCCTGAGTTTTAACTGGCGGATAAATCCATCATACTGAGTGGATACTTGCTCTATCCTCTTGTTCATTCCTTCAAATTTACTTGCTAACTTATTCTGGGAGTGAGCAACATTCTTTATAGCTTGGTTAATGATTCATAGCATCCTATTTTGACATATGGCATTTCCAGTTGAGTGTAGCTTCTGTGTCACTGGGGGACATCTTCTCTCCGGATGGCAGGATAATAGTTTAAGCTAGTATCTTTGGAGCGTGGATCATGTTATCCTTTTGAAGGGTTTGTTCGGTGGGAAATCATCTGAGTAATCGGTGCCAGAGTGATACATCATTCATAGTTTTGTTGTTGGCTATTTATCTTTAGTTCTTATAGTTTTAGTTTATGGTGGAATGGGTGAGGTATCTCCTTGGCACATGTGGCATCTACAATTTGACTTCCACAGACAGTGTCTGGATAAAGGACATTTACTCTACACAGTATATTGACTATCATGATCAAAGTAGTGTACCCAGTCATACTCCTCCAAACAGATGCCTAGGAACTAGTGTATGAATTTTGGATCACCGACTAGGGGAAGGTCATCGGAAGGTTGGTACATATGGATTAAAAAAGTGGTTTTAGGAGTGTTTTTCAGGTGTGAGTGGTTAAAACTGATCGTGACAGTATTATCACTCCTTCTGGAAAAGGTTGGTTCCATGGACTTGAGAGGTTGAAGATGATCTCTCAACTTCTTGTAGTTTGTGACCCATAAGTCTAGGAGTACTTTCAAAAGTTCATCTCTGGGGATCTGCCTTAAGATTTAAGTACACTAAGTGGTTCCATTAGTGATATCTATGTTTAGGAATAGAGCATTTTTGCCAATTGGAATGGATAAATCCATAGCATAATTCAGAACTCGCCAAGCTACCTAGTAGTGGAGAGTTGCTTGGATGGAATCTTTGTTCTATGGAGCTCCGAGAATATAGACCTTGATCTTTAACGCCTCTATCAAAAATGGATCAGATAGGTACATATTAAAATTGGGGAACATAGTGACAAAGACTGTCTCGGCATTCAGTGTGATTTCTAAAGTTCCCATGTTGGCCTGCTGGTATTCATTGTATCTGGTACCAAGAAGTGAAAGAAGTTCCACTACTAGCTAGCCTTTTGCTTCCATGATATGTCAACGTAACCCTAACAACACCAAAGTGAATAAGGGTAAAGCCTTGGTTTCTCCACTGTGGTGGAAAATCTTAGGGCATCTGTAGAGTGATGAACTATTCCTCCTGAGTTGCAAGAATAAGTTATTGGTCTAGTTTTGAAGTGGCAACATATTCGTTAACTTCTTTTGGTCTCTACTATAATAAAGAATAGATCTGTAGCCATGGCTAACATGCTTTCTTTAAAAAGGCAGGGTAAGGGTTTAGGAGAGGTAGATATGTTGAAGATATTTTCTATTCTAGGGGTAACACTTCTACTTTGTATGGGTAGTCATATTTACATGACGGAGTTCTAGTAACGAAAGGTGACATATTTACTCAGGCTAGAGATTTACAGGGACTAGACACACTCGAAGAAGACTTTACAGACTCTGAAGCAAACATATTTTTTTATTTTCTAGACTATAAAGACTCGATGTATTTGTTCTAATGGTATAAGGAAAAGACTTAATAAAATAAAAATTCTTTTTATATTTTGTGGACCGACTCTATATAATAGTGCTAAAGATATAAGGACAAGACACAACTTATATTTATTCTAAATGTCTAAGAAAAGTAACTACACTTGATTATGTACAAGATGCAGAATAGAATAACCCAAAAACACTCACTCTGATAATTGAAATGAAACTATGACTCAAATATGTACAGTACTTTAAGATAATACTTGAAAATAAATTCTATGAATGGATCTAAGTTAATAGCTAAGACAGATTGAAAGGAAAAGTAAAAACAAAAGAAAAATAAAAATGTAAAGTTAGCTCATGTGTTTGCAAAAAATAGAGGTATATGCAAACTCCTGCTTCTCCCTACCTCCAAGAGTAGGGATAGCTCTGACACCAAATATACGAGGTGATAGTAGGGTATGAAGGGTTGTCGGTGGGGGCAGATAGGAGGGTAGCAAAAGACTAACAAGCTTTCCAACATGTCAGGCGGTTTCATGACTATATAGGCAACATGCCATATGAGATCAATGCTTCCATAACACCATAGACACAGATAATAATCTTTCCAACGTGATAGGAAATTCACGTCCATATAGGCAACATGATTTACAAAATTAAAGCTTTTAATTGACACACCACATCTTTCCTACTACTAAGCTACACATCCATAAGGATGGTTTTCTTTAGCAACAAAGCCTTCACAACCCTAATCGGGATGGTACGACATGAATTTTCTAGTCTTAGAGCACATGAAATACTTTGTCTCCTTAGTATAAGGTTGTTATATATAGGACATAAATGGGTGGGTCTACAACGGCCCTCCCTGGCTTGTTTCCCTCAAGCATCCACGGAACTAAAGGTGTACTAAAAAAGATCTAAGATCTACGTGTTTTTTCTCCGATAATGGGTCTTTTCGGAAAATTATGGCATGGAATAGGCCAATTTCATTTCATATACATGGAAAGGACTTAGACATCTACGTCACGTGGAATGAGCTAACTTTGTTTCATATTCATGGAAAGTATCTTCTGAGTTTCATGTTACAGTTGCAACAAGTACATTACCAAAGTATTTCCTTACACAACTATTCCAACCTAAAGGATCAAAGTACCCATCCCTTCGAAAGAGAGAAAGCAAGAGCAAGAGAGTTTATACAACAAACATTTTCATTAAAGGAAGAAAAACTATACAAGAGGTTTTTAGGTAAAGAGAATGATAATCTCTCTGGGTTGAGAGAATATTAATCTCTTTTGGGGTAGAGAGAATGTTCTAAGTAGTGAGAATGCTACCTCTGCCTAAAGGCCTAGGTTTCTCTTTATAGGAAAAGGAATCTTACTAGATAAGCTAGACTACAGATAAACATGAAATAAAATATTACAATCCTATCCTATCAGCTAAGGGATAGGCATTATCAGTTATGATTGGATAAGTCTTAACCTTTTATAAGGTATAAGCTTCATTATTTATGCCTATATAAGCCTTATCTTTATTCATACTGGGCCCCACTAACATGTGATGGGCTAAATAAAAAAATGCTATGTTTCTAGCATATGATAGCATGTGCAAGTAGGTAAGTCGGTAGCTTATAAGAAAATGCATCAGCAGGTTCACAGGCATCTTGCAAGCAAGCGGATAAGCTCATTGTCTTTGAAGTAGCTGAGTTAGTAGTCTTATCCTTTTATAAGGGATAAGCTTCATTATTTATAACTATATAAGCCTTATCTTTATTCATACCGGGCCCCACTAACATGTCATGGGCCAAATAAAAACAAAACATACTATTTTGCTAGCATATGATAGTATGTGAAAGTGGGTGAGTCAGTACCTTATAAGCAAATGCATTAGCAGGTTCACAGGCATCTTGCAAGAAAGTGGATAAGCTCTTTGTCTTTGAAGTAACTGAGTTAGTAGCTTTAGGACAAACCCATATAAAAGGATAACCACTGAGGAGGGTTTATTTGGAGATAAGGGTTACCCACTAGTGAGGGTAACCCATCTAATAGGGTTTTCTTAGAGAGAAGGGTAATCCATTGAAAAGGGTAACCCACTGGAGAGGGTAACCTGCTGGCAAGGGAAACTCACTGGAGGGGGTAACTTCTTGCATATTTCATCTGACATCATCTTTCAAGCAGTGTTGATGGTGCCATTGGTGATGAGCCCATGCATCCTTCTTCCATCCACCAATTTATGTTGTGCTTCTTCCTGTGGTATTCCTGTCCTTCCAAGATTCTCTTCATCAATCTAGTAAAGTAACTCTTTCTTTTGGATAAATCTTTGCATTCCCATAGAGGAGTCTTAATTCATATGCTTGTGGCTTCATAGTTTTTGAAATCATATAGTGGTTGATATTCTTTTGTGGTTCGTTGAACTTTATCCCAGTGGAGACGATCATTGGTATAGTTTCTTTTCTTTTGAATGCATCTATTTTGCTGGAGAGTGAAGAATTGTGCTTCATAACATTCATCTTCAAGAGAGACCATTAAATAAGGAAATTTCTAGAGTAGTGAAATTTTTAACTGAACTTGAACTTCATGGCCTGTGATTCCAACCAAAAGATACAACATAAAGGCTTTTACATTGTAGGAATCTTTAAAACTTAGAATTCAATATTCTCATGGCTTAAACGGTAACATGAATCTTTTTAAAGCTGTCTGGATTAGATGGAAATACCTAAAGTTATCACACTTGAACTTTGTGAGAATGTAGTATTGGTGGCACCGATACTAGAATAGCCATATGTGTTTTTGTGGGAAGTCATTGGCTAGTGCAATGAACACATGGCATAAAGAACATTCTGAGTGCACTCTTAACGGCTTTGGGATGGATTTTTCATACTTTCTAAGCAAATGAAGCTCGTAGAAGGTTCTTCTTTCTTGGAGGATAGATAGATTCAAGGGGTCCATATATTGGTTGAAAAAATCTAGATGAAAATTTGCCTTTCTAGAAGATAGTAATCCTTCCATGTTGAGCATGAGGATTTTTCTAGCTTGGTACTGGTTGTCTTTTCCATTACTGGATATCAGGTATAGATAATTGTCTTTGATGTCGCTTGATTCTTTATAAATATCTATGGAGAAGAAGGTGTCCTCCATCGGTTATTCTTCTAGAAAGAAGACTGATTCAAGGTTGTCCTTTTTGCTAAGATAGATGCCTATATGATTAGAAATTTCTTCAAAGAGGTGGACGGAGTCCTTCGACTTCTTGGCCTTAGCACAGTTTTTGGCAGTGAAAAGACTTTCTATAGATGAAGCAACTATCATTCTGATTCTTGTAATCTATGGGGTTTCTTCATCTTAAATATCTGGTTCAGCAGATTGCCCTACTCCTTTTGTCGGGAGGCCTTGGCAGTTTGAACCTCCTGAACAGTAGTTACCTTTTTGATCTCATCTTATGGTGTAGGCACAAGCAACTGGATTTGGTGACGAGGTCATCTTTATTGCAGGCTTGATCAAGGGTTGGATTGTTCTGGAATATCTACTTCATCCCTTCGGAAGACAGAAAGAAAAGGCAAGAGATTTTAGCCAACAAACATTTACATTGAAATAAAGAAACTATATAAGAGGTTTTTAGGTAGAGATAATGATAATCTCTCTAAGTAGAGAGAATGTTAATCTCTGTGGGTCAAGAGAATGTTCCAAGTAGAGAGAATGTTTCCCTCTACCTAAAGGCCTAGGCTTCCTTTTATAGGAGAAGGAAGCTTACTAGATAAGATAGATTATGGATAAATATGAAATAAAATATTATAATCCTATCCTATTAGCTAAGAGATGGGCATTATCCATTATAACAAGATAAGTCTTATCCTTTTGTATGGGATAAGATTTATCTTTTATGACTAGATAAGCCTAATATTTATTCATATCGGGCCTTACTAACATGTAATTGGCCAAATAAAAACAAAACATACTATGTTGTTAGCATATGCCAGTATGTGCAAGTAGGTGAGTTAGCAGCTTGCAAGTAGGTGCATCAACAGCCTTATAGGTATCTTGTAAGCAGGAGGATATGATCGTTGTCCTTGAAGTAGCTAAGTCAGTAGTTCCAGGACAAACCCATCTGAAAGGGTAACCTACTATAAAGGGTTTCCTTAGAGATGAGGATAACTAACTAAAAAGTGTAACCCACTGGTGAGGGTAACCCCTCTAATAGGGTTTTCTTTGAAAGAGGATAACCCATAAGAAAGGGTAACCCACTGGAGAGGGTAACCCAATGGGAAAGGTAACCCACTAGAGAGGGAAACTTCTTAGACATCTCATCTAAAATCATCATTCAGGCAGTGTTGGGTGGTGTTGGCAGTGATGAGCTCGTATATTCTTCTTCCATCCACCAATCTATGCCGTACTTTTGCCTGAAGTATTCCTAGCCTTCCAAGTTTTATTTCATTAATCTGGTAATGTAACTTTTTCTTTTGGATTAATGTTTGTATTTCTACAGAGGAGCCTTCATCCGTATACTTGTGGCTTCATCATTTTTGAACTCTTATGATAGCTGATATACTTTTGTTGTTCGTCGAACATTATCCTAATAGGGAAGATATTTGCTATAATTTCTTTTATTTGGAATGCATTTGTTTTGTTGGAGAGTGAAGCATTATGATTCATAACATCTATATTTAAGAGAGAGCATTAAATTAGGAAATTTCCAAAGTAGTGAATTTTCTGACGGAGCTTAGACTTCATGGTTAGTTTTTCCTACCAGATGATACAACATAAAGGTTGTTGAATTACAGGAATCTTTAAAACATCGAATCCATTATAGTCGTGGCTTGAACCACATAATGAATCTTTTTGAAGCTGGTTGGATTTGATCATAATGTCTGAATGCATAACACCTGAGCTCCATGATGATATAGTAATAGTGGCGTTTATACTAGAATAACCATAAGAGTTCATGATGGGAGTCATCTTCTAGTATAATGAACACATAATAGAAAAGATATTCTGAATGTTCTCCGAATAACTTCAGGATGGTGTTGCTATGCCTTTTAAATATTTGAAGCTTGTAGAAAGTGTGGATTTCTCAAAGGATAGATGGATCTAAAGGGTGCATACATTGGGTGCACAGATCTTGAGTGTAATCTTCTATTTTGGAAGATAATATTCCTGATATGTTGATTATGAGAAACTGAATCACCGATTTTTGATTGTATTCTCTAGTGCTAGTTATTAGGTAGAGATCATCAACATAGATATCTCCTGATTATTTATAAAATTTTATCGAGAAGAAGGTGTCCTCCATCAGTTCTTTTTCTAGTGAGAAGATCGATTCAAGGTCGTTCTCATTGTTGAGATAGATTGCATCATGATCAACTATTTCTTCAAAGAGGTGGATAGAGTCTTTTGACTTCTTATGTTGAGGACAATTTTTTTGTAGAGTGACCAGGATTTCTATAGAGTGATCCTGAATAACAACTTTCTCTGGGATCCTGCCTAATAGTTTGAAAAGGGATAATCAGACTTTATAACAAGATTGTGCCTGCTGTAATGAGGATCAATAACTAAGTTGTTCTCAATAATTTGCTTCAGTATAGATCTCTTCTTGCCTATACTATTCAAGGCCTGGAAGATAGCCATCCTAATATAGCTCGTGTCTCTATAGAAAACTTCTCCCAGGATTCTGATATTGATGGTAGAGTCTTGAGATGTGACATAAATTTCTTTATCCACAAGTGAATTCCACCAGTCTGTGTAGATTTTATAGAATCTAGACTTGCAGTTAGATAGTATCATGTATTTCCATCTTTCAGCCAGATTCTTCATTGTCATAAAAGTTGTGAAGTCCTGAGGCAGGGATAGAATTAAAGCAATGGTTTTCACCACCTCTATTATTGGTTCTCTCCTAATTTCGGAGACTGGACCACTAGTCAGCTCAGCTAGATCGAAGACTAATTTAGAGACCGCTGGTTCACTTGAGTGTTTTTCTAACATAAATGGACATTCCTTCTTAGGCAATTAGATTGATGGTTGCAAAGCATCATCTTTACCTTTGACACATTAACTAGCATATATGTTCTCGTTAGCATCAAATGATTGTCTACTAATGAAAAGTTATGGTTGGCCATTAATGAATATGTCCTTGGATATTCCTTTCTCTATGTTGAAAGTAGATCTGGGAATATCTTCTTCAGCTGGATGAGAATCTTCAAGCTCTTCATTACAAGCCATGGTTTTCTCTAAGGCTGATGCTTCCCTCTTCGCCTTTCTGGATTTAGGACATCCTTTTGAAAAGTGTCCTTTATCATGGAAGATGAAGTATTTGTGCTTTCCTAAATCTTGCTTCATAGGGTATTTGGCATCTTTGCTGATCATCAGTTCTTTGTCTTGTGGTTTCTTCTTTCTGGTATGTCTGAATTGCATGTACTGTTTATACTTTTCCTAACATCTTGAGAGCTGGGGAGACCCTTCTAGCTTGGGAACCGAATAGTCATGTATAACATTAGCATGAACACATTGGGAACATTTATCAGACATGATGTTATCGAATAATATTTCCTTATGCTTCTCGGAAGGATGAGAGTCTGTGTGATCAGATAGATCTTTTGGCATTAGGTCTTCATCCTTTGGAAAAATAAGGCTCAGGTCAACTCTATTGAGGTGGATAAAGTCTGCAGCCTTGTCGTTGTTCTTGAGAAGACATTGTTTTAGAGAGATCTGTTTTCCATTGTGAGATTCCTCTTCAGGGATCTACAAGAGATTATTTGAAGTGGTGGACTTTGGTTCACAGTTTTCGATCATCATAAATGTTTGATCAACTGACAGGTCTTTGTTGTCCTATAGTTATTTTTCTGGATCAAAATTTTGGGATGCTTTCTTAATAGAAAAAACCTTTCATGTCTCATCATATTGGGTTTTTGCTCTTTGGATATCAGGGTCATCATCTGGGACTGCCGGAGATAGATTATGAAAGATAGGAGCATGTGTCAAGGCCATATTATCAGCACCATATGGAACCTGGCAAGAACACCGTATCTTCTCAACCCTTTATGTCATGGCATCTTTCCCTGTCCACGTAGTATCAAATTCTTGTTCATCTTATGGAGCTGAAGTGAACCTCTTGGATGAAAGAGGAGGAGAAGGTTGTCCTAACCCCTATGGAGAATCTCTTTATGGAAATACTATAGATACTCTCTCTAGCCTTTTGCAGTACGATGTAGTCATATTCCTTTTATAGTATGGCACAATCTTAATTTAGGTTCTGGATTTATTCTTCAAGAGAGGTTATTTCATAATGTTGTTGGGTAAGAAAATATGAAATGGAGTTCCTAGCAGGAATTTTTTAGGCCATATAGTTCGTAACTTATCTTCGAGTGATCTGATAAGTATGTTAGTTTGGGGGAAACTGAAGCACCTTTTAAATGGAAACCTATAGAAATTTTGGAGCTCGAATTAAGTTATGTTTTACAGAGTGGTGTTTTGGTGGGAAAGCATTTGTGTAACTGGATTTAGAAAGGAGCATCATCATCATCTGTTGGTTGAACTCATATTTAGTAGCTGCTGCATCCCTTCTTTTATAGATTCTACAGTCATAATCGGTCTTCCATGGTTAATGTCCTAATAAAGAGCATTTACGCCTCATCAGAGTATGACCTTCATGATGGAAGTGCTTTATCCAATCATATTTTCTCATAAATCTAGTGAGGAACCTGAGGATGGTTCTTGGGTCCTTTACATCTGTAAGTAAATTGATAGGGGGCAGCAGAGTGTGGAGGAATGCCAGTGGAGGTGGCTAAGCGGCTAGCAACAGACTGCCGAACATTCCAATATGATAAGCGATTTCACGACCAAGTAAGTGGAATGCCATATGAAATCAAAGATTTTGTCAATAACATAGACACAGAGACTAACCTTTCCAATATGATAGGCAATTGACGTCCATATAGGCGGTATGCAATAAAAAATTAAAGCCTTTAATAAACAGACCATCACTTTTCTATGACTGAGCTACACATCCATAAGGACGGTTTGGTTTAGAAACAAATCCTTCACAACCTTGAATAGGATGCCATAACTTTGAAACTGAGCTACACATCCAGACGATTTGCCTTTGTAATAAATACTTCGCAATCCTCAATGGGATGGTATTACTTTTCCAGTCTTAGAACACATGTAATACTTTTTCCCCTTAATATAAGGTTATTCCATATATGACATGAATGGGTCTTACGGTAGCTCTCCCTAGCCTATTTCCCTCAAGTATGTGCGAAACAAAAGGTGTACTAAGGCAGACCTCAGATCTGTGTGTTCTTTCTCAGATAACAGATTTTTTCAAAAACCCATAGCATGGACTAAGACAATTTCATTTTATATACATAGAAAGGACTTAAATATCTACATCGCATGGACGAAGCCAACTTTGGTTCATATTCATGAAAAGTAACTTTAGAGTTCTATATTGTAGTCGCAATAAGTACCTCACTGAAGTATTTCCTTACCCCACTATTCCAACCTAAAGAATCAAAGTACTAATACCTTTGAAAGAGAGAAAGAAAGAGTAGGAGATTTTATCCAATAAATATTTTCATTGAAAGAAAGAAAACTATATAAGAGGTTTTTACATAGCGAGAAAGATGAACTCTCTGGGTAGAGAAAATGTTTATCTCTCTAGGTTGAGAGAATGTTGTCTCTGCCTAAAGGCCTAGGCTTCCTTTTATAGGAGCAAAAAACTTATTAGATAAGATCTACTATGGATAAATATGAAATAAAATGCTACAATCCTATTCTATCAACTAAGGAATATGCATTATCCATTATGACTGGATAAGTCTTATCCTTTTGTAAGGGATAATCTTTATTTGTTATGACTAGATAAGACTTATCTGTATTCACACCGGGCCCTACTAACATGTGATGGGCCAAATAAAAATAAAACACACTATATTGTTGGCATGTGCAAGCATGTGAGGTAATAGGTTGTAAGTAGGTGTATCAGCAGCTTCACATGCATCTTGAAAATAGGTGGATAAGCTCCTTGTCTTTGAGGTAGCTGATTTAGAAGCTTTAAGACAAACACATCTAAAAGGTTCACCTACTAAGAAGGGTTTCCTTAGAGATGAGAGTTACCCACTAGTAAGGGTAGCCCATCTGACAGGGTTTCCTTAGAGAGGAGGGTGACCTACTAAAAAGGGTAACCTACTGGTGAGGGTAACCCACTAGAAAGGGTAACCCACTCGAGAGGGTAACATTTTGAATATGTAATATGTTCCTAGCCTTCCAAGATTCACTTCATTCTTTTGACTTCGGCATTCCTTGCCTTCCAAGCCTCTCTTCATCGATCTAGTGAAGTAACTCTTTTTTTGGATAAATCTTTGCATTCCTGCGGAGGGTCCTTCATCTGTATACTTGTGGCTTCTTTGTTTTTGAACTTATACGGTGGATGACATTCTTTTGTTGTTCATCGGACTTCATCCCAGTGGGGATGATCATTGGTGTAGTTTTTTTTTCCTTGGAATGCATCTATTTTGTTGGAGAGTGAAACATTGTGCTTCATAACATCCATCTTTAACAGAGAGTATTAAATCAGGAAATTTCTAGAGTAGAGAAATTTCTAACTGAGCTTGCACTTCATGGCCTGTGATTTCTACTAGATGATACAATATAAAGATCATTGCATCATAGGAATTGTTGAAGCATAAAATCCAGTATAGTCGTGGTTTGAACCACAACATGAACCTTTTTTAAAGGTTGTTGGATTCGATCGTAATACCTAAAGGCATAAAACTTGAATTCCATGATGATATAGTACTAATGGCGTAGGTACCGAACTAACCATCAGAGTTCTTACTGGGAATCATCGACTAGTATAATGAACAGATAAATGAAAAGATATTCCGAATGTTCTCTAAATGCCTTTAGGATGATGTTGCTATTCCTTTTGAATACTTAAAGATTGTAGAAACTCTGGCTTTTTCAGAGCATAGATGGATTTGAAGGATCCATTTATTTGCCAAAAAAATCTGGAGTGCAATCTGCTATTTTGGATGATGAAATTCTTGATGTGTTGATCATGAGAAACTGACTGGCCAATTTCTAATCATCATCGTTGGTGCTGGATATCAGTTAGGGATCATCAGCATAGATATCTCCTGATTTTTCATAAACATCTACGGAGAAGAGGGTGCCCTCCATCAGTTCTTCTTCCAGCGAGAAGACAGATTCAAGGTCATCCTCTTTGCTGAGATAGATTCCTGTGTGATTGGCAATTTCTTCAAAGAGGAGAACAAAATCCTTCAACTTCTTAGCCTGAGGACAGTTTCTGCCAAAGTTACCAGGCTTTTTACATATTAAACAACTATCAATCTTCTTCTTTTTGTAGTCTGCTGGGCTTTTTTGCCTGAAATACCTAGTTTGATTTACTACCTTAGTCTCGTTGTCTGAAGGCCTGGGTAGTTTGAATATCCTAAACAATAGGTTTCTCTGGGATCCGACCTGATGGTTTAAACAGGGGAAATCAGACTTAGTAACAAGATTATTCATGTTGTAATAAGGATCAAGAACTGGGGTGTTTTGAATAATGTGCTTTAGTATAGATCGCTTCTTTCATAGACTGTTGAGGTCTTGGAATATGGTCCGCTTGGTGTAGCTTGTGTCTCTACAAAAGACTTTTTGCAGGATTCTAATATTGACGGCAGAGTCCTGAGAAGTGAAATAAATTTCTTTATCCATAATCCCTAGTGAATTTCACCAGTTTGTGAGAATTTAGGAGAATCTATACTTGCAGCCTGATAGTATCATGTATTGCCCTCTTTTAGCCAGATTATTCACCATCATAAGAGTATGTAAGTCCTGAGGCAAAGGTAGAATCAAAGCTATAGTTTCTTTTGCCTCTATCGTTTATTCTTGCCTTCTTTCTGGGACTGGATCACTAGTCAGCTTGTATTGATTAGATCCTGATTTAGAAATTGATGGTTTTTTGGAGTTTCTCTTTGACATAGATGAATATTCCTCCTCAAGAAATTGGGTTGATGGCTACAAATTATCATCATTACCTTTGACACATTCATTAGCATAGAAGTCACCATTAGTATTAGATGATTGTCTACTAATGAAAAGTTATGGTTGGCCATCCATGAAGACATTCTCGTATGTTCCTTTCTCTATGTTGAAACAAGATCTGAGAATTTCTTCTGCAACTAGATAAGAATGACAAGCCATGGTTCTCTCCGAGGTTTGTACTTTCCTCTTTTCCTTTCTGGATTTGGGACATCCTTTTGCGAAGTGTCCTTTGTCATGGAAGATAAAGCATTTGTGATTTCTTAGATCTTTCTTCCCGGAGGGTTTGGCATCTTTGTTAATCATCAGTTCTTTGTTCGGTGATTTCTTCTTTATTGTCTATCTGAACTGGATGTACCACTCGTGCCTTTTCTGGCATCTCATGAGCTGGGAAGACCCCTCTAGCTTGAGAACTAGATCTTAATGTATAACACTAGAGTGGACAGATTAGGAACGTTCATCCTACATGATGTTCCCAAATAACATTTCCTTATACTTTTCAGAAGGATAAGAGTCTATGTGATGAGATAGATCTTTTGGCATAAGATTGTCATCCTTTGGAATAATAAATATTGGGTCAACTCGATTGAGGTGGATATAGTTAACAACTTTTTTATTGTTCTTGAGAAGATATTGTTTTAGAGAGACATATTCTCCATTATAGGATTCCACTTTAGGGATCTGCAAAAGATCATCTGAAATAGTGGACTTTAGTTCGAAGCTTGCTATCATCATATGTGTTGGATCAAATTATATGTCTTTGTTATCCTATAGTTGTTCTTCTGGATCACATTTCTGGGATTCTCTTTTAATAGATGGAACCTCTGATATCTCATCATATTGGGTTTTTGGTCTTTGGATCTCAAGGTTATCAGCTTGGACTACAGGAATTGGATTATGATAGACGAGAGCATATGTCTTGACCATCATATTAGCCTCATATGGAATATGTATAGAACACTTTATATTTTTGCCCTGGTTATATGCCATCTCAACATTTTGTTTCATGGAATCATTCTTTATCCATAAAGTATCAAATTATTGTTCATCTTTTGAAGCTGAAGTAAATTGCATGGATGGATGAGGTGCAGAAGGTTGGCGTAACCCCTGTGCAAAATATCCATGTGTAAATATGGTAGATACTTTGGCCTTTTATAGTATGGTACAGTCATATTTCTTTTGGAGTATGGTCCAATCGTATAGAAATGGAGTTTGGGATTTCTGGATTTCTTCTTCAAGAGAGATTATTTCCTTATGTTGTTGGGAAAAAAAATATTGAAATGGAGTTCCTAGCGGGCATTGTTCAGACTGTATAATCCGTAACTTATTTTGAGTACTCTTATAAGTATGGTAGTTTGGGGAGTAGGTGAAGCACCTTCTGATTGGATAACATGTGGTAATTTTTGAGATAGGATTAGGTTATCCTTTGTCGAGTAGAGTTCTAGTGGGTAAGCATTTGTCTGACTGGATGTAAAAAGGGGTGTCATCAGTATCTATGGGTTAATATCAGATTGAGTAGCCTCTGCATCTCTTTTTTCACAGATTCTATAGTCACAGTTAGTCTTCCATGGGTAATGTCCGGAAAAAGGGCATTTATGCCACATTAGAGTATGGCCCTTATCATTGTAGTGCTTTGTCCAATCATGTTGTTTCATAAATCTAGTAAGGAACCTAAGGATGGTTTTCGGGTCATTAACATCTGAAACACAGACTGGTGGAATTTACTTAGGATTATAGATAAAAAATTCTATGAGAAGTCTTCTGTAGAGACACGAGCTACACCAAGTGGTCCATCTTCTTGGCCTTGAATAGTCTATGCAAGAAAAGATCTGTACTAAAGCTGATTATTGAGAAAAACCCAATTCTTGATCCTCATTACAACATGAGCAATCTTGTTATGATGTTTGATTGACTCTATTCAAACTATTAAGCAGGATCCCAGAGAAAGTTGTTGTTCAGGAGTTTCAAACTACCCATACCTCCAGCTGACGAGACTAAGGTAGTCAATCAAACCATGTATTTCAAATGAAGGAGCCCAGCAGACTACAAGAGAAAGATTGATAGCTTCTTCATCTACAAAAATCCTGGTCACTCTGTGAAAACCTCTCCTCAACTCAAGAAGACAAAAGACTCTGTCCACCTATTTGAATAAATAGTTGATCATACTACAATCTATCTCAACAAAGAGGATGATCTTAAATCAGTCTTCTCACTGGAAGAAGAAACTAAGGAGGACACCTTCTTCTTCATAGACGTTTATGAAGAATCAAGAGAGATCTATGCTAATGATCTCTACCTGATATACATCACCAGAGAAGACAATAAAAAGTTGTCTAGTCAGTTTCTTATGATAAATAAATTAGGAATAATATCTTTCAGAAAAGCAAATTGCTCTCCAGTTCTGTTCAACCGATTTATGGACCCTTCAAATCCATCTATCCTCTGAGAAAGCTATACTTTCTACAAGCTTTAAATATTCAAAAGGCGCAATAAAACCATCCTGAAGCCGTTTGGAGAACATTTGGAATATCTTTTTTGTTTTGTGTTCATTATACTAGTCGATGGCTTTTAGCAAGAACTCCTTTGGTTATTCTGGTACATACGCCATTAGTACTTTATTATCAAGGAGTTCAGGTGTTATGCCTTCAGGCATTATGATCGAATCAAACTAGCTTAAAAAAGATTCATGCTATGGTTCAGCCATGACTATACTGGATTAGATGCTTCGAAGATTCCTGTGATGCAAGGACCTTTATGTTGTATTATCTAGTAGGATTCACAGGTCATGAAGTCCAAGCTCAGTCTAAAATTTTACTACTTTGTAAATTTCCTGATTTAATGCTATCTTTTAATGATGGATGTTATGAAGCACAATGTTTCACTCTCCAGCAAAATAGATGCATTCTAGAGAAAAGGAACTACACCAATGATCGTCCCCACTGGGATGAAGTCCCACGAACAATAAAATAATGTCAGCCACTGTATGAGTTCAAAAATAATAAAGTCACAAGCATACGGATGAAGGCTCCTCCGTAGGAATAAAAAGATTCATCCAAAAGAAAGAGTTACTTAATTAGATCGATGAAGAGAAGCTTTGAAGGATAGGATCACCTCAAGAAAAAGCACAATGTAGATTGATGGATGGAACAAGGATACGCGAGCTCATCACCACCGGAAGCATCCAACACTGCATGAAAGATGACGTCAGATTACTTGTGGAAGAAGTTACCCTCTTTAGTAGGTTACCCTTCCCTACTAGTTACCCTCTCCAGTGGGTTACCCTTTCTAGTGGGTTACCATACTCTCCAGGAAACCCTATCAGATGGGTTACCCTCACCAGAGGGTTACCCTTTCCAGTGGGTTACCCTCATCTCTAAGGGAACTCTCCTCACTAGGTTAACCTTTCAGATGGGTTTGTCCTGAAGCTGCTGACTCAGTTACTTCAAAGACAAGGAGCTTATCCACCTGCTTGCAAGATGCCTGTGAAGTTGTTAATGTATTTGGTTGCAAGTTGATAACTCACCTGCTTGCACATGTTGTCACAAGCCAACAACATAGTGTGTTTTATTTTTATTTGGCCCATCACATTTTAGTAGGGCTCGGTGTGAATAAAGATAAGCTTATCTAGTCATAATGATAATTCTTATCCTTTACAAAAGGATAAGACTTATCCAATCATAACAGATAATGCCCATCCCTTAGCTGATAGGATAGGATTGTAATATTTTACTTCATGTTTATCCATAGTCTAGCTTATCTAATAATCTTCCTTCTCTTATAAAATAAAGCTTAGTTATTTAGGTAAAAAAAAAATTTCTCTCTACTGATAACATTCTCTCTACCTGAAGAGATTATCATTTTCTCTACCTAAGAACCTCTTGTATAGTTTTCTTTGTTTAAATGAAAATGTTTATTGGTTAAACTCTCTTTCTCTTGCTTTCTCTCTTTCAAAAGGATAGGTACTTTTATCCTTTAGGTCAGAGTAGTGGGGTAAGGAAATAATTTGGCAAGATACTTGTTGTGACTACAATATAGAACACCAAAGATACTTTCCATGAATATGAAATGAAGTTGGATTTGTCCATGCGACATTGATGTCTAAGTCTTTTCCATGTATATGAAACGAAATTGGCTTAGTCCATAGATTTTTGAAAAGATCCGTTGTCTGAGAAAGAACACGTGGATTTGAGGTCTGCCCAACTACACCTTTTGTTCCACTGATGCTTGAGGGCAACAGGCTAGGGAGAGTCATCATAAGACCCATTTATATCATATACAGAACAACCTTGTACTAAAGAGACAAAGGATTTCATGTGTTCTAAGACTAGAAAAGTCGTGCCATCCCATTGAGGGTTGTGAAGTACTTATTAAAAAGGCAAACCATTTGGATATGTAGCTCGGTTTCAAAGTCATGCCATTCCATTCATGGTTGTGAAGGCTTTGTTGCTAAATCAAAATGTCCTTATGGATGTGTAGCTTAATCATACGAAAGTTGTGGTGTGTCAATTAAAAGTTTTGATTTCGTATGTCATGCCGCATATATGGACATTAATAATATATAATGTTGGAAAGGTTAGTCTCTGTTTCTGTGGTGTTGACAGAAGCTTTGATTTGGTATGGAGTTCTGCTTACATGGTCGTGAAACTACCTGTCATGTTGAAAAGTTTTGCAGTCTGTTGCTAGCCACCTATCTGCCTTCGCCAGTAGTCCTCCTTGCCCTACTGTCCCCCCATATATTTTGCTCACTTATCCCTTATGAAGGCATGGGTACTTTTATCCTTTTGGAAAGAGTAGTGGGGTAAAGAAATACTTCGGCGAGGTACTTATTGCGACTGAAACATAGAACTCTGAAGATACTTTCCATGAATATAAAATGAAGTTGGCTTCATCCACGTGACATAGATGTATAAGTCCTTTCCAAGTATATGAAATGAAATCGTCTTAGTCCATGCCATAGCTTTACAAAAAGATCCATGAGAAAGAACACGCAGATCTGAGGTCTCCCTTAGTATACTTTTTGTTCCGCAGATGCTTGAGGGAAACAGGCCAGGGAGAGCCACTGTAAGACATGTTTATTTCATATACAGAACAACCTTGTACTAAGGAGACAAAGAATTTCATGTGTTCTAAGACTGGCAAAGTTATGCCATCCCGTTGAGGGTTACAAAGTCTTTGTTACAAAGGAAAACTGTTTATATGTGTAAATTGGCTTCAAAGTTATGTTGTTCCATTCATGGTTGTGAAGACTTTGTTGCTAAAGATAATCACCCTTATGGATGTTTACTCATTCATAGAAAAGTTGTGGTGTGTCGATTAAAGGTTTTGATTTTGTATGGCATACTGCCGATATGGACATGAATTGCCTATCATGTTGAAAAGGATAGTCTCTATGTCTGTGGAGTTGACAGAAGCTTTGATTTTGTATGGAATGCTGCCTACATGATCGTGAACCACCTTTCATGTTGGAAAGTTTGGCAGTTTGTTGCTAGATGCCTGGCCGCCTCCGCCGGTAATTCTCTGTGCCCCGCTGTCTCCCCATCTATTTGGTAGTCATGCAAGAAAGACTATCTCTATAAAGTAGATATGTTGTCAGAAGAACAAGATCTGTGTTACACATATCTACCTATACCAAACCCTTATCCTCCCTTTGCCAGAAAAAAAGTGTAATCCAGAGTTGCAGATTGATTCCTTGCACCAACGGAAACTAGAAGGAGTCAAGGAATACTTTACAGAACAAAACTTGAGCAGTACGTCCTTATGACTCCAGCTGAATAGTTCATAACTCTAAGATGCCAAAGGAGTTTCCAAAAAAGTGGAAGAGATATAACTTTACCCATATCTATTTTGGTGTTATTCGAATTGCCTTGACACATCAAGGGAGAAAGAGACAGCTGATAAAGGCATGCCTTTTCCTTCTTAACACTAGATTTGGAGAGTACCGACGTGCAAACTCGAGCACTTTGGAAATCACACTAGACTTAAGGATAGTTGTTCTCCCATGTTCCCCAACTTCAACATGTCTCTCTCCAAGCCGTATAAAACAAAGGCATTGAGGCTTCAATTCCATATCCTTGAAGCCCCACTAGACTATATCCCTACCTAAACAACCTTACACTACCAGATAGTTTGGCAAGTCCAAAGCCATAGAAAAAACTTATCCCTTCAAGGTGGCCACCACTCGTTGTCCTTAACCATAGATGCCACCAAAGGAATGACCCAGTGTATCCAAATCCTAAGAGATGTCTCTAAGGAAGAAATCCTCATGATTCTTCCAAACTCATGGCTTAAAAGGTATGAGATAATGAGAGTTTATTCTCAATATCTTTGAACACCAAAACCTATATTCGCTAAAAACCCTTACAAAGCATCTCTCTCCGTCCATATGAACACCGTTACCGACACCTTTCAAGATGAAGAAAATCTAGATCTATTAAATATGTCAGGATATCTCAAGAGTACCATGAACGAACAAAATTGGATACAATAATTCACTCAAGATGGGCAAACTGTACACTGGTTCAAAGATCTATTTATAGGACATTGCTTATGGGATATTGATAGTGATTGTCAGGAATGTAAAGAGAACTGGCTGAATAATTCTGATGAGGAGGAAAACAAACCAAAATGGGATGAGTGTTGGGGTTTACAAAAACACATTACCAAGGGCTTTAGATGAAGGATGAGTCAAACATCCATTTGAAGTCTCCTACGGACCTCAAGAATGGACACCACTACCCGCTCCATAAAAAATTGAATCCACCACCTCCAAATCAAATCCTGAAACTATGATATTCATGATATTAGAAACCAGCTCTAGTCCTAAACATACCTTTCCCCCAAATTGCTCATTCAGAAGGAATAACCAAAACCACACACCAAAACTGCCATATGTTAATCCATCTGCTGACCAAGAGGCGGCAGTAAGTTGTCAAGCATTAACTCAGCATGCCATATTTATCAGAGCATTAGAAAGCAGGCTATAGACTATCCGATCTAAAAAATGCTCACTAGGATCCTCAATACTATATTTTTTGACCAAAAATAGAGTAAAATGGCCTCACTGGAGGAACAAATCCATATCTTAAAATAAGACAACATAAAATCCAAAAGTCCTAAAAAATATTGTATTTCCAAAGACATATTTTCCAGGAGAATCAAGACAACCCTTTTCCACCTACCCTCCTCTTTCGCGTATACCTATACTATTTACTATAACTCAAAGAGATTAACAGGAGGAATTTGATATCACTAAATTTGTATGGGAAAGAAAAGAAGCCATGGTAGCCCATAAGAAAGCTAAATTAGCAGTTCAAAAAGAGGAACGGGTCAAAAGAATAAAGTATTTCAAACAAGCTCCATATTATGCTGATAAAATGGTCCAAAGCCATCCTTCTCTAATACAGGATTTCATGATCCCAGATGTTGACTTAAAAATACAAAATATAGAAACACGAAGTGAAGACCAACCGTATGATGTTTGGGAGTCCACCAAAAATTGTGCTCTCAGCAATAGAAGGCTATTTCCAGATTACTTTACAGGAGATGACTTGAGCATCTTAGGTAAAGTGATCCCTCAGTCTAATGTTGTAGATCCAGGAGATGGAATTCCTCAGAAAACTATCAAAAATAACCTAGAGGAAGATTTTCTCAAAGCTGTAGATCATTTGTATGACTTTGAAATAGAGGAGAATCAAGAACACCCATCTGTTACTGACCTTGTGGATGCATGTTCAAAAACTGGTGATGTCGTTTCTAATGAAAACATACAAGAGGAGAAAGATTCATCTACTAATTCTCCAAAAACTGATGTTGCTGATGCAGAATATTCAGTAGTATCTCTCGACGAAGACTATCCACCAATATGCTTGAACCACTCCATGGAATTGGAAGTCTCCGAAGTAGTCGATGACTAAGATAGGATGATGGATGATTCTATCCCAAAAAAAGGCCAGATCCAGGTACATCGATAAAGAAAATAGTGGGAACCAAATTTCACACCTTTACTCTCAACGACCATAAGATTTTAGCCTGGTCCTAGTGAATCAAGGACTTCTACACTTGGATGGTGACAAAGAATCCAGCTGATTGAGAGAAATACATGATACTTTTGGAATTCACATCCAAATTCTCTGAAATATTTCGAGACCAGTAGAAAGTTCTTAGGATTTTTGATAAGAACACTTATCTAATGTCTTAGAACTTTGCCTTCAACATTGAGATCCTACATGAGGTATTTTGCAAAGACACAGGCAAGAGACAAGAAAAGCTCTGGCGACAGATATTTGAGATGAAGTGCCTATTATTTGATAGAAAGATCATTGATATCCACTTCTGAAGATTGTAAAGATATCAACTTTGAGTTGGGCAAAGATCCCATCCTGAATCAAGCATTTATATCATCGCTGCCAAAGATGCTAGAAGGTCATACAATGATGATTGTGAAGGAGAAGATCAAATCTATAACTGTCTCACATATAGGATATATCCGACAGGCCATCTTCCAAATTCTAGGCAACATCTGAACAAAAAGGTCTATACTGAAACAAATAGTCCAGAATAATCCAGCCCTTGGTTGATCCTGTAACAAAGATGACCTCATCAATAAATCTAGCTGTTCGTGCTCGCACCACAGAATGAGATAAAAAAGGTAGCTATTATTTAGGAGGTTGAAACTGCCAAAGATTCCCGATTATAGGAGCAGGACAATTCGGCAAAGTAGGTATTTCAGACGATGAAGCACACAGATTACAAGAAGAATAATAATAGCTGCTTTATTTACAGAATGCTTGGTCACTATGCTTGAAACTATCCTTAGGCTAAGAAGTCAAAGGACTCCATCCACCTCTTTAAATATATTACTAATCATACAGGCATCTACCACTACAAAGAAGATGACCTGGAATCGGTCTTCTCATTAGAAGAAGAATCAACGGAGGACACCTTCTTCTCCATCGAGGTTTACAAAGAATCAACCGATATATATGCCAATGATATATACATGATATCCAATAATGGAAAAGACAACAAGCACATAGATAGTCAAATACTCAAGATCAACATGGCAGGGTTGCTATCTTCTAGAATAGTAGACTACCCTCTAGATCTGTTCAACTAATATATGGATCCCTTTGATCCATCCATCTTATGAGAAAGAATAGCCTTCTACATGTTTCAAGTGTTCAAAAAGTATGGAAGATCCAACTTGAAGCCATTTAGAGTGCACCCAGAATATTCTTTGTTCCATGTATTTATTGCACTAGCCAATGACTTCCCATAAGAACTCCTGTGGCTATTCTGGTACCTGTTCCACCAGCACTGTATTCTCATGGTGTTCAAGTGTGATACCTTCAGGTATATTGATTGAATCCAGATAATCTTGAAGAGATTTATGTTGTGGTTTAATCCATGAGATTACTGGATTCAAAGTTTCAGAGAATCCTATATTGCAATGGTCTTCATGCTGCATCATCATAGAGAAATAACAGGCCACGACGTCCAAGCATAACGAAAAATTTCACTTCTCTAGAAATTTCCCATTTATTTACACTTCTTGAAAAATGAATATTATGAAGCACAACACTTTATTTTCTAACAGAGTAGATGCATTCCAAAAGAAATCTGGATGAAGGAATGGGGAAAGTAGATCTACATTGGCAATTATCCTCATTGGGATGAATTCTGACAAGTGGCATAGGAATATTAGCCACAGTACGACATCACAAGAGATTAAGTCACATACTTCATCAAAAATGTATGACTAAAACATCCCCAACAAGAATGCGAAGATCCATCATCTAGCAAAAGGAATGACTTCACCAAGTCGGTGAAGAGAAGCTTGGAGGGCCAAGAATGCCTCAGGCAAAAGTATGACAAAGATTAGTGAATGAAAAAAAGGATATGTGAGCTCATCCCCACCGACACCATCCTATACTACCCAAAGGATAACATCAGATGATATTTTCATGAATTTACCCTCTTTAGTAGGTTACCCTTCCCAGCGGGTTACCCTCTTCAGTGAGTTACCCTTTTCAGTGGGTTACCATTCTTTCCAAGTTAACCGGTCAGATAGGTTACCCTCACCTGTGGGTTATCCTTTTATATAGATTTGTCCTAAAGTTGCTGACTCATCTACTTTGAAGATAAGAAACTTATCCACCTGCTTGCAAGATGCTTGTAAAGCTGCTGATACACCTACTTGCAAGCAACTGACTTACCTGCTTACACATGCTGTCACATACCAATAGCATAATATGTTTTATTTTTGTTTGGCCCATCACATATTAGTAGGGTTTGATATGAATAAAGATAATGCTTATCTAGTCATAACAGATAAAACTTATCCCTTACAAAAAGATAAGACTTCTCTTTTCATAATGGATAATGCCTATCCCTTAGCTAATAGGATAGAATCATAATATTTTATTTCATGTTTATCCATAGTCTAGCTTAGCTAGTAAGCTTCTTTCTCTTATAAAAGAAAGCCTAGGCCTTTAGGTAGAGGGAAAAATTCTATCTTCCCAAAGAGATTATCTTTCTCTTTATATAAAAGCCTCTTTTATAGTTTTGTTTGTTTCAATGAAAATGTTTGTTGGCTAAACTATCTTACTCTTGCTTTTTGTCTTCCAAAGTGATGGGTACTTCAATCCTTTAGGTCGAAGTAGTGGGTTAAGGAAATACTTCGGTGAGGTACTCATTGCGACTGGAACATAGAACTCGAAAGATACTTTCCATGAATATGAAATAAAGTTGGCTTTATCCACATGACGTAGATATCTAAGTACTTTCCACGTATAGGAAACAAAATTGTCTTAGTCCATGCCATAGCTTTCCAAAAAGATCTGTTATCTTAGAAAGAACACATAGATCTAAGGTCTGCCTTAGTAAGCCTTTTGTTCCGCAAACGCTTGAGGAAAATAGACCAAGGAAAGCCGCCATAAGAACCGTTTATTTCATATACAGAATGAACTTGTAATAAGTAGACAAAGGATTTCATGTGTTCTAAGACTGATAGAGTCATGCAATCTCGTTGAGGGTTGCAAAGTCTTTATTACAAAGGAAAACCAACTGGATATATAGCTCGATTTCAAATTTAAAAAAAAGTTGTGGCTTGTTCATTAAAATCTTTTATTTACTATGGAATGCCGCCAATATGGGCATAAATTAACTATAATATTAGACATGTTATTCTCTGCACCTATGGTACTGATGGAAGCTTTAATTTTGTATGGCGTGCCACCTACATAGTTGTGAAACTGCCTATTATGTTGGAAAGTTTGGTAGTCTATTGCTAGTAGCCTGGCCGCTTCTGACAGTAGTCTTTTATGACCCAATATCCCCTCGTCTATTTGGCATCAGTGGGGCATAGAGGTCTACCAGTGGAGGCAGCCAGGTGGATATCATTAGATTGCCGAACTATCCAACATGACAGGTCGTTTCACAACTATGTAGGCGATATACCATATGAAATCAAAGCTTCCATGAATACCACAGACACAGAGTCTAAACTTTCCAATATGATAGGCGATTCACATCTATATAGGCGGCAAGTGGTACAAAATCAAATATTTTTATCGACACACTATAGCTTTTGTACAACTGAGCTACAAATCCATAGGGACAATATGTATTAGCAACAAAGCCTTCACAACCTTGAACAAGGTGGAATGACTTTGCCAGTCTTAGAAAACATGAAATATTTTGTCTCTTTAGTACAAGGCTGTTTCGTATATGACATAAATGGGTCTTACAGTGGCTCACCCTGACCTATTTTCCTTAAGTATCCACAAAACAAAAGGTGTACTAAGGCAGACCTTAGATCTGCGTGTTCTTTCTAAGATAAAGGATCTTTTTGAAAATCTATGGTATGGACTAAGCCAATTTCGTTTCATATACATGGAAAGGACTTAGAAATCTACATCGCATGAATAAAGCAAACTGTATTTCATATTCATGGAAAATATCTTCAGAGTTCCATGTTGCAGTTATAACAAGTACCTTGCTGAAGTATTTCCTTACCCCACTACTCCAATCTAAAGGATAAAAGTACCCATCCCTTCAGAAGAGAGAAAGAAAGAGCAAGAGAGTTTAGCCAACTAATATTTTTAGTGAAAGAAAGATAACTACACAAAAGGTTTTTAGGCAGAAAGAATGATAATCTCTTTGGGTAGAGAGAATATTAATATCTCTAGGTTTAGAGAATGTTGTCTCTACCTAAAGGCCTAGGCTTCCTTTTATAAGAGAAGGAAGCTTACTAGATAAGCTAGACTATAGATAAAACTGAAATAAAATATTACAATCCTATCGTATCTGCTAAGGGATAGGCATTATCTGTTATGAATGGATATGTATTATCCTTTCGTAAGGGATAAGCTTTATCTGTCATGACTTGATAAGCCTTATATTTAATCACATCGGGCCCTACTAACCTATGATGGGCTAAATAAAAAAAACACACTATGTTGTTAGCATGTGATAGCATGTGCAAACAGGTGAGTCAGCAGCTTATAAGCAGGTGCATTAGTAGCATCACAGGCATCTTGCAAGCAGGTGGATAAGCTCCTTGTCTGTGAATTAACTTAGTCAGCAGCTTTAGGATAAACCTATCTAAAAGGGTAACCCACTGAAGAGGGTTTTCTTAGAGATAAGGGTAACCCACTGATGCGGGTAACTCATGTGATAGGATTTCCTTGGATAAGCGGGTATCCCACTAGAAAGGGTAACCCACTAGAGAGGGTAACCTACTGGAGTGGGTAATTTCTTGCATACGCATCTGACGTAATCTTACAGGCATGTTGGATAGTGCCGATGGTGATGAGCTTGGGTATCCTTCTTCCATCTATCAATCTACGTCATGCTTCTTTCTGATGTATTCCCGGCCTTCCAAACTTCTCTTCATCTATCTAGTGAAGTGACTTTTTCTTTTGGATGAATCTTCGCATTGCTGTGAAGGAGCCTTTGTTCGTATGCTTATGGCTTTATCATTTTTAAACTCATACGGTGGTTGATATTCTTTTCTTGTTTTTTAAACTTCATCCCAGTGGGGACGATCATTGGTGTAGTTTTTTTTTGAATATATTTGTTTTGTTGGTGAGTGAAGTATTGTTCTTTATAATATCCATCTTTAAGAGAGAGTTTTAAATCAGGAAATTTATAGAGTAGTGAAATTTTTGACCGAGCTTGGACTTAATGGTCTATGATTCCTACCAGATAATAGATCATAAAGGTCGTGGCATTGCAAGAATCTTTAAAGCATAGAATCCAGTATAGTCATGGCTTGAACACAACATGAATCTTTTTGAAGATGGTTGGATTCGATCATAATGCCTGAAGGCATAACACTTCAACTCCATGATGATATAATAGTGATGGCGTATTTACCAAAATAACCATAGGAGTTCTTGATAGGAGTTATCGACTAGTATAATGAACACATAAAAAATAAGATATTTTGGATGTTCTTCAAACAACTTTAGGTTGGTATTGCTATGCCTTTTGAATATTTTAAGTTTGTATAAAGTATGGCTTTCTCGAAGGATAGACAGATCTGAAGGGTCCATACATTGGTTGAACTCACCTAAAGAGTAATTTGCTATTCCAAAAGATAATATTCCTAATGAGTTGATTATGAGAAACTTACTGGCTGATTTCTAATTGTCTTCTCTGGTGATGGATATCAGGTAGAGATCATCAACATAGATATCTCTTGGCTCTTCATAAACATCTATGGAGAAGAAAGTGTCCATCAATTTTTTTCCAGCGAGAAAACCAATTCAAGGTCATCCTCTTTCTTGAGATAGATTGTAGCTTGATCAATTATTTCTTCAAAGAGGTGGATAAAGTTTCAACTTCTTGAGTTGAGGATAGTGTTTTGTAGAGTGACCAGGACTTTTGCAGATGAAGCAGCTATCAATCTTTTTATAGTCTATTGGTCACCTTTATCTAAAATACATGGTTTGATTGACTACCTTAGTCTCGTCATATGGAGGCCTAGGTAGTTTGAAATCTTGCCCGACGGTTTGAACAGGGGAAATCAAACTTCATAACAAGATTGTTCCTACTATAATGAAGATCAAGAATTGGGTTGCTCTAAATAATATGCTTTAGTATATATCTCTTCTTATATAGGTTGTTCAAGGCCTGGAAGTTTACCTTCCTAGTGTACCTCATGTCTCTACAAAATACTTCTCACAGGATTTTGATATTTACGACAGAGTCTTGAGATATAACATAAATTTCTTTTTCTACAATCCCAGGTGAGATCCACCAGTCTGTAAGGATTTTGGAGAATCTGGACTTGTAGTCTAATAGTATCATGTATTGCCTTCTGTCAACCAGATTCTTCATCGTCATAAAAGTTTTGAAGTCCTAAGGTAGGGATAGAATTGAAGCAATGGTTTCCTCTGCCTCTGTTATTGGTTCTTGCCTCCTTTCTAGGAATGGATCAGTAGTTAGATCAGTTAGATTGAAGACTGATTTAGAGGCAACTGGTTTCCTAGAGTGTTTATCTAACATAGATGGATATTTCTTCTTAGGAAATTAGATTGATGGCTGCAAAGCATCTTCATTACATTTGACATATTCACTAGCATAAAGGTCATTGTTAGCATCAGATGACTATCTACTAATAAAAAGTTATGGTTTTCTATTAATGATGATGTCCTTAGATTTGCTTTCTCTATGTTGAAAGCAGATCTGGGAATGTCTTCTACAGATAGAGGAGAATCATCAAGATCTTTATAACAAGCCATGGTTTTATTCGAGGCTGGAGCTTTTCTCTTCACCTTTTTGGATTTGGGACATCCTTTTGAAAAGTGTCCTTTGTCATGGCAGATGAAGCATTTGTGCTTGCTTGGATCTTTCTTCCAGGAGGATTTGGCATCTTTGCTGATCATCAGTTCTTTGTCTAATAATTTCTTTTTTTGTCCCGTTTGAACTGCATGTACCTTTTATGCCTTGCCTGATGTCTCTTGAGCTGGGGAGACCCTTCTAGCTTGACAATTGGATCGTCATGTATAGAATTAGAATGGACATATTGGGAACATTCATCTGACATGATGTTGCTGAATAATGTTTCCTTATACTTCTCGAAAGGATGGGAGTTTGTGTGATAAGATGGATTTTTTGGCATAAGCTCATCATCCTTCTGAACAACAAGGTTTTGGTCAACTCTATTAAGGTGGATCAATTCAGCGGCCTTTTTATTGTACTTGAGAAGGCATTGTTTCAGAGAGACCTATTCGCTATTGTGGGATTCCTCTTTAGGGATCTACAAGATATCATTTGAAGTGGTGGACTTTGGTTCACAGCTTGTGATCATCATATTTATTGGATCAACTGACCGATCTTTGTTATCCTGCAATTGTTCTTCTGGATCATATTTATGGGATGATTTATTAATAGAAGGAACCTCTGGTGTCTCATAATATTGGTTTTATACTCTTTGGATATCAAGGTCATCAGCTGGGACTGCAGGAGATAAATTATGGAAGATGGGAGCATGTGTCAAAGCCATATTATCAGCATCATATAGAAACTAGCTAGAACACCTTATCTTCTCGACTCTTTCTTTCATGGAATCTTTCCTATCCATATAATATTAGATTATTTTTCATCTTCTATAGATGAAGTGAACCTCATGGATGAATGAGGTGGAGAAGTTTGGAGTAACCCTTGTCGAGAATCTCCATGTAGAAATATTGTATATACTCTGGCGTTTTGTAGTATGGCCAATCGTATTTTAGATTTTGGATTTTTTTCTGAAAGAGATGTTATTTCCTCACGTTGTTGGGCTAGAAAATATAGAAATAGAGTTCCTAGCAGGCATTTCTCAGACCACATGGTTCACAACTTATCTTTGAGTGCTCTGATAAGTATGGCAGTTTAAGGGGTAGTTGAATGATTTTCTGATCAGATAACATGTGGTAATTTGGGAGCTCGAGTTATGTTATAATTTTCAAATTAGTAATTTGGTGGGTAAGCATTTGTGTATCTAGATTTAAAAAGGGCCGTCATCAACATCTATGGGTTGACCTCCGATTGAGTAGCCACTGTATCCCCTTTTTATATATTCTATAGTCACAGTCAGTCTTTCGTGGGTAATGTCTTGAGAAAGGGTATTTACACCACATTAGAGTATGACCCTCATGATTGAAATGCTATATCCAATCATGTTGTTTTATAAAGTAGTAAGGAACCTGAAGATGGCTCTCAGGTTCTTTACGTCCGAAAGATCATCACTTAGGTTGTACATAGGTATGGAAAAGGTAGTTCTTGGAGGATTTTCGAGGAAGAGGTGGTCAGAATCATCAGTGGACTTGAGAGGTGAGGATAGGCTCTAAAATTCTCATATGTTATGACCCATGAGGCTGGGATAATGTTGACTAGTTCATCCCTTGATATGTTTCTTAGGATCTTAGTGCACTCTGCAGTTTTATTAGTTGCATCTATGCTTACGAACAAAGAGTTCTTGCCACTTGGAGGAAATAGGTTTATTTTATGGTTCTAAAATTGCTAGGCTATTTGGCAGTGAAGATTTGTATGACTAGCCTCTATGCCTTGCGGAGAATCGAAAATCTGGACTTGGATCTTCAACGTCTTTATTAGATGTGGACTTTCACTTGTGTGTAACATGCTTAAAGTAAAAAATTGCTATCTGTGTAGTCATTATAGTACTATATTGAATGTCTTTCTTGTTGTATAAGTGTGGATTCTTCTTTGATTATGATGATTATAGTGAAGGGTTGTGCGAGCACAAACAAGTCTTTAAATATGGGGTGGCGATCTAAGGTGGAATTATGCACCTCAACGTTGTTATCCAAGCTTAATTAGTCTTGTTTTAAGGATTTATCTTGTGATTAATGAGTAAATATTGATATATTTAAGCATATAAGTTTCAAAATACTTTATTATAATGTTTAAGGTATGTTTCAAATAAGTTTGGAATCAATTTAGTCACTTGGAGTTTAGACAAGGAAACTAGTGTTAGTAGCTTGAGCTATGTGTTGTTCTAGTTGTTCTGGATGGATTTTAGTGTACGAATGAGTTAATAAGGGTATGAGTGTGTAATTATGTATGGAATAAATTCTTAATATTTTTTAAGGTTCAATTGAAACAAGCCAATAGAGAAAACACTAAGTAAAAGATCAAAGGGATAAAGCTAGTACACTTAGCTTAAGTTACTAGTTCATCATTTTGGATTATATATTGTTTTGAGATCAAATTCGTGGTGTTTAATGTATATGAAGCTTGGTGAGTTGATATTTATTATATATGTATGATACAAAATATGTAAATAAATTTGAAACAACACCATAAGTCTTGTAAAGGATGGACAAACACATGGGACAAGACTTGACCAAAAATGGATGTTTTAGAGTCATTGGCATGCCACGGATTATAGGCACCACGTTAGGGATGTTACGTGGAATAGGGAGCATACTGATGAAAATTTAAATTATATCAATGGGATTAGGGCATTCCACGTACCCTAGGCACTGCGATAATAGCGTGGCATGACCCTATGTCAAATTTAGCAACTTATGTCCAAGTATAAATAGACACTTAGTTGTTATGTTTCACACCTTGGACAACCTAGAGACTTGAAGGGAGTTTGGAGAACAGTTTGATTAAAGTTTTTATTCCATTACTTTATTTTATGTATTTTAACATGTATTCATTCATTGTGATTACGGTTTTGTCCATGATCGGCTAAACACCCCTTTTTTAGGGATAAGGACAAGAATATGAGTATTATTATCTTGAATTGATTTGGTTATGGTTATTTATAATTATTGGATTTTTATTTTTAATTTTTATTACTATTTTAAGGATTCACAACCTTATAATACATGCATAATCATGTTGTGAACCTGAAAGGAGGAATAAGAGGATAGAATGTGGGATAAATATAATAGGATTGTAATCTTCTAATTGAACGAAATTATAATTTTAATTTTAAATATGAATATACCTAAGTTCTCTATTTGGTTAAATTATTTAATGAAATATGAATGCATGTAATTTAGTTCTCTCATTCCCGCTCAACGACGTAGTTGTGGGGCAAAGTTAGATAGGTGATTATAGGCTCGAAAGACCATAGTCATAATATCAACTCCGTGAATCAACAACCAAGATAAGTAACTGAACTGATGAATCTCAATAGCGTAGTATGATAGTTCGCAGCACCTTAACCCTGGGTTTCTCCCCTTTTATTGTTCAAACCTTTATTTATCGTATTTTTTTGTTTACATTACATCATAACTTTCAAACTTTTTGGGTTACATTAGCACTAAGTTAGTCTTAATAGTTAAAATAGTCTAGGATAGTTGTTAACACAAGTCACTGAGCGATCGATACTTGGCTTGTAAAAGGCTGCTATATTAATTGATGGGACCACGTACACTTGTGTGTGAGCTTGAGAACAACACTTATATATGCAAACGAGCTCTGTAAACACTAAAACACCAATGTTTCAACTTAAAGGAACAATCAAATTTCCATCCGAGGTTGTTTTGTTAAATTGTGGGTCTCACACCCAATTTTCAATTTTTTAACTTTCTAACCAATAGGTCAAAATGATCCCTGGTTCCTCAGGCCCTGAACCAAGAGTTCACCTAGCTTAAAATTAATATTCTGGATCTACTAGAACAATTGGAATTTGTATTCAAGGTCGTTTAACTAAAGTTTTCACCCGGTGGCTATTTAGAACCAACGAAAACTTCAAAATAGAAAAATGGCTCTAAAATCAATTGAACAGCCCAATAATTACACTCTCTATTCCAGCAAGTCATAAATGACTTGGGTAGATATAGAGAACATCTAATAGCGAAAGTAAGTGGAAATATGAAAACTGACCTGAAGAGTCATTACAATTCCATAGATGCATCTATTAAATCATGTAATAGTAATCAGCCATATGACAGGTGAATGGGTCCATATTCACTTTTTTATGCATTTCAAAATTCAGAAAATATAATCCCAAAATTAGTTGGTACAATGATAAACTTATAATGAAAATAAGAAATACAAGAGAATTCATGAAGAATATTTCATTTTTATTCATTATATAACCATATTAATTCTTTATTTTGTATTATACTTGAAATGGGATGGTCAACCTATTATGCCAACTGATATATTGCCCATAAGATTCTTATTTACCATCGCTTAGTGATTATATCAACATGACTATATTTGTGTATTTAGAAATAGTTGAAAAATATGGACAACATTTTACATAAATATTTTCAACCCACTTCGATTGTAGTAATATGAAGGTATAAATCTTACCATATTATAATCTTAGTATAATTCATTATTGGTTTAATATCTTTCAAATTTGACAAGTTTTTTTTTAGACTTACTACAAATCTAATATTATCAATAATTAGTAACATTTTAGTTCTTCTAGAGCTCTTCATTAATTTTGTGTATTGCCACAAATTTTGTACACCATTCATATGGTGAATGTCTCCTTAAATGAGAAAATTATATAATTACGATCATGATCATTAAAATATTATAGGGAAGACTTTTTTCTTGTTTTTAAGCTTGATTATTCATGATCATACATACTACAATATTTATGATGTATTAAAAGTACGCAATCAATGATCGTTTATGCCAAAATAATTATTTTTATTTCTCTCAAATTTTCTATAGAAATGAGTTTTAGTATTGCCAATCATATATGAGCACATCATTATTCATAACTTTTATCATATCTTGACATATTCACCTTCAAGAATGGTCGAGCATATGTGATATTTATCACAAGTCTCATTCTCATTCAGGAATGGACTCTAATTATATGCACATACTTTATGAATTTTTATTAGGTCATTCTCTTGTCTTTAATTATCTTTATTTTTTGAAGGAACATTTGAGAATATTTAATGTCTTTTTTATAATAACCATAAAGATTTTGTTTGCCACACCCAAGTCATTCATATGACCAAGTATTTTGTAATGACCTAACTTTTGATGATTTGTTTGAAATAGTTATTTCTGTATGATTTGATCCTTTTATCACTCCTCGTGGTTTAATTATGGTATTTTTAGGGTATGAAGATATTTGGCATAGTTCTCAATGTATTTTGATGTGAATTGTGTGAGTTTATGATTTTTGGTGGCTTGAAAAGCCTTATAGTTGACTCCGATCAATATTTTTGTTGATTTTGCATCAAATGAAAAAATAAACTACACTAATAGGTCCAAAACGTTGATTTTAGGATGGTATCATGTTTGGTGTGGTTTTATGACTTTTAAATCTCATTTTAATCCTTAGTTCAGAAAGTTGAAATTGCATTTTAGGGGTTAACTCTATGAAACAATGTCCTTTAAAAAATATGATATCGCTATTGAGTCTGGATAATCGAATTGATTGGGTAGCATAGTTCATTTATATTTTTGGGATTTTGAATGAATCTAGAGGGGTCCGTGGAGACTTGGAATTCTCCAGGCTTCCAGCTGGTTTACCACTCGGTTGGTGCCCCCACTTAAGCAACCCAATTGACCAATTGAGATGTCGTTTACTTGACTCCATTATCGCGTATGCGACCATTCCTTAAGTGACAAAATGATCAAATACGCTATACCTGCTGATAAGAGAAGTAATGTGTATGCAACACCTGGTCTCTTAAGTGATAGTCACATAAATGACCCGGTGATCAGGTATGTGATGCCTCAGTTTCTTATATAATCCCTTTCTACAATTCTTCTCCATTTTCATAACTTGGATCCTGGAATTCATGTTTTTGAGCATTTTCTTGTATTTCTAAGCTTGGGTAAGCTCCAAAACTCCTATTTCAACTACTTTTCTTATATTTTTTCATTCTAAATCTTGTTAAAACTTGAATTATAGATGAAATTTGAGGATTTCAGTCTGAAAGGCCTAAAAATAGTATTCTTCAAATTAAAACCCCAGTTTTACCTAATTTTCACTTAGGTTTTATCATGTGGGTTCCTTTAATCTTAGGAAATATGTTTTTGGATATAAAATCCAATTTTACCCTTTCTTTTTACTAATTTATTTTGGCTATCCATTTTGACCCTAATTTAAAAGTGGGAAATATGAGTATCATTGTCTTTCTTTTGATAAGTAGATTTTGTATTTGTTTGTTTTAGTTGATTTTGGAGCCATTCGTGAGGGGAAAGCTCTGGATTGAAGGCTTTTGGGGTCAATTTTTGACATTCGAGGTAGGTTATAGCTTAAATTTCTTCAGACTGAATTGCGTTGTTAATCATAATGTAAAATCATGCTATAGGTATAGGGTTGTATCATGGAAATATGTTAGGTGATTTATATATTCGTGTGGGGGCCTATGCGGATAATATTTGGTGATCTTGAGATGTTATATGCTATATGTGACTGTGTGGGGTCTTATATGAATTTTTAGCATGGTACTGACTTATGGATGTTTGGTTTTACTCTTTTTAGTGGGAAAAAAATCTAGATTTTAGGATTTATATAGTATCTATGGATCATGGATGACAAGTTAATTTGAGTGGATTTTTACATCACTTGGTTGGTGCACTAGTTATCCTTATATTGGTTGTTGTGATAACTACATCGTCATTTCATATTCATACATGAAACATTGCTACTATCGTGGAAATACTAGAAATACTAGCTTTTTCTGATAGAAAATGTGATACCTTTAAAACCCTCTACCGATGTATATGCTGCAGAGGATATATGGATATTGATATTAGATATTGGTTGTATATGGGTTGATGAACCCCCCATGGGTCCTACCTGGGAAAAGAGCTCAATTAGTGTGGGTTGATGAACCTTCCTTGGGTCCTACCTAAGAGTAGAGCTCGAAAAGTGTATACAGAGGTTGTGCGATGGCCTTATGCATCATAATCATCTTCATCATAACCATTATCATCTTCATTTCACTTTATTTATTATTCTTTTTCTATGATTATATTTTTGCCTTTGACTTGTATCTGCCTATTAATTTTACCTTTCTATACCTATATTTGATTACTTGTATGTTCATTCTTTTTTAATCTATATATAATTGTTATATGTGTGTACACTACAACTGTTAGTGAAGACAATCTGCTCTACTTTATTTTCTAATTTACTTAGTCATCCTATGATACCTACTGAGTACAAGTGGACTATACTCACCCCTACTATGCCCTTTCATTATAGATCCAGGTACGAGTACGCTTTATGATAGTTGATTCAGGTGATACTTAGAGCCCATTCAAGGTAGTGGTTCATCTATGCACACAGAGTTGACTTCTACCTTTTTCTTATCTAGACTAGGTCATACTTGTATTTAAAAGCAGAGTTTTGTTCCTGTTCGGATATCTTATATATTTTGACCTTGAGTTGTACTAACTAGTTCTTACACTATGATACTAGGTTTTAGGATATTCTTATGGGAATTTTCGGTTATGTATTTCTGCTATTACTATATTGTGTGGTTTGGTTTCAATCAAGGAGCCTTACTTTGGGTTTGGGTATTATATCTTTTATATCATATCAATTGGTATGATAGGCTTACTTATCTAGGCTTACAATGACAAGTCCATTATGTCTCCTGGTTTTTTAGGTCATGACAAATTGGTATCAGGGTAGCCAAGTTCATTGGTATCAATAATCTAAGAATGATGTGTCTAATAGAGTCCTGCAGATTGATATGTAGATGTCCGTTCTATCTTTGAGAGGTTATAAGATGTCTATAAGAAACTTCTCTTATTTCATTCTATATCATGCAAATCTTTCATAGCTTGTGTTCTAAGCTATATTTTACTTTTTTCTACTCAGATAGTAAGGACTAGATCCAATGAGGGTAGAGATTCGAATCTATTATCTAAGGAGAGATCCTAGTCTAATAGGTGAGTTACGAGTCATGGTTGAACTCGATGTGGAGGATGGGTATGAGGATCTTCACCATCTAATGATAGCACTAGAGGGTTCTCCCTTGAGCCTCGAGATGAGAATATTATAGATATGGGTCCTACTTTGATTACACTAAGTTCTTCTACCCTAGTTTAAAAGGGGTTGCTAGTTATCTTACTATCCCAGTTAAAGGGTGCTCCATTGAGTGCACCTGGTATTCCTCTGGCTCTGAGTACGGTACCTCTGTATGTGCCAATGTCTACATATTGAGTTCTTTTGGTTTTAAGTATGGATCTTCCTGTTATACTGACAACTTCTTATGGTACTCCATAGACCCTGAGTGTGGTTCCTTCTTTAGTGTTGGTATTTGAGTATGGATTTTCATGATCTAGAGTCCATCCCCTTTCTATGATGTCTCCCCACATAGAATCTTAACCAGATAAATTCACTATGTCTCCTATTATCGCGAGTATAACTATTTCTTTTGAGTATGAGAGGTTCACTCATTTGGGTCCTCCTCAGCTTAGTGGTGCTACAGGTGAGGATGCCTGTGAGTTCTTGATGGATTGTCATAAGAAGTAGCATAACTTTGGTTTGCTTTAGTCGCATAGGGTTGCTTATACTACTTATCAGTTGAGAGATACATATAGAGATTAGTCGAGGTCATTTATTAGTTACTGACCTTTTGGTTCACCAGAGATGACATAAGATCAGTTTGCAGTGGCTTTCTTGGATAGGTTTGTGCCTTTTAGTTTGAAGGATCGGATGCCAGATAAGTTTGATCACTTGGAGAAGGAATCCATGACTATTGTAGAGCATGATGCATGATTCCATACCTTGTCTAGATGTTCTTATGCTAGTATTTCCACTGAGTTTAGAAAGATTTAAAAGTTCATAAAGGGGTTGGATATTTCTGTTCAGCTTGCTACTACTCAGATGGTAATGTATGGAGCATCATTTCAGAGAATTATGGATCATGCTAATATAACTGAGGCTATTCTTTGAGCATCTCTTGGATGCACTAAGAAGGTAAGCTATTTGGGTGAGTGCAGAGGTCACACTCCTTAAGGTAGCAATTCTAGAGGATCTATGAGTATCAGGGTAAACTCGTGCAGGCAACCTGATAGATTTTAGGTGGTGGGTCTTCTGGTTCAACATATTTGGGTGGTCGTTCTGGCCCAGTCATACCTCCTTCTATTGAGTTAAGTGTAGTATTTGCTTTATGCATACTAAGGTTTTCTTTGTCCCCGCGATGTGTATAAAGCTCCTCCTAATTTAGCTGTGAGGAGTAGAGGTTCTTCTAGGGGTGTGGGAGATAGATATAGTGGTGTCTGTAGTGGTGGTCGAGGGAAAACTATATTAGGTTGTGGATATGGTCAGTTCTATATTATACCTATCAGGCTGGAGGTAGAGGCCTCTGATGCAGTTATCATAAGTATCATTACTATTTTTTTTAGGTTTGCATATATGTTATCTGATTTGGGGTGAACTTTTTTCAATGTATCTTTATATTTTGCTTCAGGTTTTGATTCTACTTTTGAGCCTCTTGACGTACCAATTCATGTATCTACCTCGGTATAAGACTCTTTAGTGGTGGATTAGGTGTACCAATCTTGTATTGTGACTTTTTTTGGGCGTGAGACCTGGGTAGATCTAATTTTATTTGATATGGTAGATTTTGTTATAATCTTGTGTATAGAGTGGTTAGATTCATATCATACTATCCTAGATCGTTATACTAAGATCATGACTTTATCTTTACCGAGTCTTCCTAGGATAGGCTAGAATGGTGTGCTTTATTTGGGTTCTAAGAGAGATATCATTTCTTTAGGATTGTCGGTTTCTTGAGAGGTGGTGTTTGTCTTATTTGGCTCATATTTATGATACTAGTGTTGCTTCACCTTCTTTCTTGGATTTAGTATGTAATGTTTGTTAGTTTGTGGATGTGTTTCCTAGGAATTTTACTAGTGCGCCGTTTGATCATAATACCATCTTTTCCACTGATGTTGAGTTGGGAAACAAGCCTATTTCTATTTCTCTTAGAGGATATCCTTAGTCAAGTTAAAAGAATTGAAGGATCAGTTACAAGAGTTATTGGATAAGGGATTTATCCAACCTAGTATATCACCTTAGGGTGAGTCTATCTTGTTTGTATAGAAAAAAGGATGGGTTGATGCGTATGTTCATTGATTATGGACAGCTGAACAAGGTGGCAATTAAGAATAAGTATCCGCTTCTTCAAATTAATTATTAGGTTGACTAGCTTTAGGTTGCTTTGGTGTTTTTAAAGATTAATTTGAGATTTGGGTATCACCACTTGAGGACTAGAGCTTTGGATATTCTGATGGTAGCTTTTCGAACTCGGTATGGTCATTATTAGTTCTTGCTTAAAACTTTTAGGTAGACCAATACCCCATCCATATTTTTGAAGTTGATAAACCGGGTATTATATCATTTCTTGACTCCTTTGTTATTGTATTTGTAAATGATATTTAGGTTTATTGCAAGAGTGAGGCCAATCATGAGGAGCATTTGCAGATTATGCTTTAGACATAGAGAGATGAAAAGTTGTATGCTAAGTTCTCTAAGTGTGAGTTTTGATTGGAGTCTATCTCTTTCTTAGGTCACGTGATGATCAAGGATAGTATTACGATTGATTGGGCCAAGATTGTAGTGGTTTGTGACTAGGCTAGGCCTATTTCTCCTACCAAGATTTAGAGTTATATTGGTTTAGCAAGTTACTTCTGGAGCTTTGTTAAGGGTTTTTCATCTATTGCAGCTTTGTTGACCAAGTTAACTCAAAAGAAGATTTTTAGTGGTTTGACTCTTGTGAGGCGAGTTTTCAAAAGATCAAGGATTTGTTGACTTCAGCTCCTATCTTGATTTAACCAAGAAGGGCATAGGTTTTACGGTTTTTTGTGATGCTTTTGGTGTTGGGTTAGGTTCTGTGTTGATGTTGGAAGGTAAAGTGATTGCTTATGCTTCTCTTCTATCAAATTTCCACAAGAGAAATTACCCTACCCACGATTTGGAGTTATGTGCAGTTGTTTATACTATGAAGTTGTGGAGGCACTACTTATATGGAATCCGTTGTGAGATTTTCTTAGATCATCATAGACTTCAGTATTTGTTCACCCAATGAGATCTTAATACGAGGTAACGCTATTTGCTTGAGTTTTTTAAGGATTATGACTTGACTATTCTCTATCATCCAAGCAAGGCTAATGTGGTTGCGGATGCCTTGAGTTGGAAGTCGACTAGCATAAGTAGCTTGCGCATCTTTTGACCCTGGAGAGGCCTTTGGCCTTAAAGATTCAGTATTTGGCTAACTAGATGGTTAGACTTAATATTTTGATACTTGGGTGTGTTTTGGCATTTATGGAGGCTAAGTCTTCTTTGATTGACCAGACTTGAGCTCATTAGTTTGATAATGTTGAATCGAGATTAATTTGAGATAAGGTGTTGAGTGGTGACACTACAGAAGCCTCACTCAATTTAGATGGTATTTTGAGGATTGGAGTCCAATTTTGTGTACCGAGAGTGGGAGATTAGATTAGATTAATTTTAGAGAAGGCTCTTTGTTTCAGGCATTTCATCAATCTAGGAGTGATTGTATGGTATCATGATTTGAGGCAGCATTACTAGTAAGGTGGTATGAGAAAGAATGGATCAAACTTTATAGTGCATTGCTTATGTTGCCAGCAGATGAAGGCCGGGTATTTTAGGATTGGTGGTTTGCTTTAAAGGTACCCATTCCTAAATGAAATGAAATACCTTGGCTTTGGACCCTTAGAAAATTTCTCTAAGTTGAACATTCTAGACATCAGAAGACTTATGCATGCTAGTTGTACGATATAGTATGATTTAAGGTCCTAAATTGTATGTTTCATAATTTTTTCAAAGTCACTTACTGTCAAAGGTACGATTGAACATCTTACAAGTCAATAGTTGGGGTAGAATGTTATGTTGCTAAGTCGTATGGTTCCCTAAGTCTTGTCCAAAGTATTCTATCTAGGGTAACGGTTACAAGGTACTTCTCGTATGTCAGGATATGAGTTAGTCAAGTATGGTCATATATTGGTTGGTATGGGGGTCCAAGATGATGCTAGGGTAGAGATAAGGGTACGACTGGTACCCTAAGGTACGATTTATAGGGATAGGTCGTACCCTCCTGCGTGCATGTTTTGAGCTTATAAGCTGGGGGTATTCCAGACATTTCTTAACATAAAACCCTTATGTCCAAATATCTTAAAACATGTTTTAGCATCTCATCACCCACTATTGTAAGAAAAAACAATCCAAAAACACTCTTTAAACTCTCTTTTGAAGGTTGGGGCTAGGGTTCTTCAGTGGTGATCATAAGTTTGTTAGTCAATTTCGTTAGTCGATTTATATGATTTCTCAGTTGGTAGCTTCTCAGGCTGAGCATGGTGCATCTACTACTTTATCTTCTATGGAGACAAGGGTTGACTAATTCATGAGGTTGAATACTCTAACTTTTACAGGTGTTAAAGTGAAGGAGGATCCACAGGATTTTCTGGATGAGATGGAAAATATTTTTAGGGTGATGTATGCTACAAATATAGAAGGGGTGGTGTTTGCTTCCTACCAGCTAAAGGATGTGGCGTACCAATGGTATGAAAAATAGGATCAAGCAAGGGGTGAAATTGATGAGTCATCTTTATGGGAGGATTTGTCTAATATATCTCTATGTTGCTTCATTCCTCCGGAGTTGAGCGTAGCAAAAATGAAGGAGTTTGTTAATCAGAAACAAGGGAGGATGTCGGTAAAGGGGTATGCATTAAAATTTCACTAGTTGTCTCGATATGCTCTTGAGATGGTGTCTGATATGAGGGCATAGATGAGAAAGTTTTCTCAAGACTGTCTCATGAGTTGATCCTTGAAAGTAAGGTTGCCTTATTGATCAAGGTCATAAATATCTCTAGGTTGGTTCTTTATATACAACAAGTAGAGAAAGAAAAAAAAACAGTCTGAGTTTAGTGAGAGGCAGGCGAAAAAGGTTAGGCCTTCTGAGAAGACTGCTAGAGATAGTGGTAAGTAGCCAAAGAAGAAGTGTGGGAGTTATAGCTCTTTCTCTACAGCTAGTGCTCCTTACCCAAAGCTGTCGAGTTATCATCGATCTCAGCATGATGGTGGGTACCGAGCATAGGGTGCCTAATCTCAAGCTAGTGAGGCTCAGTAGGCTCTATCCCACCCTCCTTATAGATTTTAGCGGTGGCCATACTATGGGTTTTATGAGGAATTGAAGAATAGGTGTTTTTATTATGGTAAAATTGGTCACATGAAGCATGACTATTGTGCAAGAATGGCTTCTGGGGCTACCAAGGTTTTGGTTGCCTCTCCATCTTTTTCTGCACCAAAAGGAGCTGCTTCTGCATCTATTTCTGCTTTTGGTACCGACATTGGCCAGAATAGATTATATGCTTTTTTATCTCGCTGGGACTCTGAGGCGTTTCCTGATGTTTTCATGGGTATGTTGAAACTTTTCTCTCATGATGTGTATTGTTTACATGATCCATGGTCCACTCTTTCTTATGTGACCCTATTTATGGCTGTGCTTTTTGGTTTTGGTCTTGAATTTATTTTTGATCCTTTTTTGTATCTACCCCTAATTTGTGACTTT
This sequence comes from Capsicum annuum, assembly GCF_002878395.1. Lineage (NCBI taxonomy): Eukaryota > Viridiplantae > Streptophyta > Magnoliopsida > Solanales > Solanaceae > Capsicum > Capsicum annuum. The sequence continues at coordinate 55,162,014 of NC_061116.1, read as the reverse complement.
GTTATTGCTAAAAGTGTCTATAGAGGATGTGTGGTATCTGTTAGCAGTAGAAAAACTCTTATGGATTTGATAGAGTTAGATATGGTTGACTTTGATGTCATATATGGGTGGATTGGTTGTATTCATGTTATGCTTCCTTAGATTGTTGGACCCATAAGGTCAAGTTCAAATTCCTTAATACGCCGATCATTGTATGGGAAGGGGGTTCTTTAGTGCTTAAAGGGTGGTTTATCTCATATCTTAGAGCCCAAAAGTTGATTTCTAATGATGGTTGTATCATTTGGTTGGGGTAAAGATTTTAACTTAGAAGGTCCTTGTCTAGAATTTGCTCCAGTGGTTAACGAGTTTCTTGAGGTTTTCCCTGATGATCTTTCTGGTATTCCTTTTGATAGGGAAATTGATTTTGGGTTTGATTTTATTCTGGACACTCGTCCAATTTCTATCCCTCCTTATCGATAAAGGTTTTGTCTATCCTAGTATGTCTCCTTAGGGTAATTCTGTGTTATTTGTGTGTAAGACGGATGGTTTTCTTTTGATGTTCATTGACTATTGTTAGTTTAATAAGGTGACCATAAAGAATAAGTATCCTCTTCCTAGGATCGACGACTTATTTGATCTGCTTTAAGGTAAGAAGTGATTTTCTAAGATTGATCTTAGGTCAGGTTTTCATCAGCTTAAGATTAGGAAGGTGGATATTTCTAAGATTGCCTTTGGGACCCGGTATGGTCACTATGCCTAATCTCAAAGTCACTTTTTTTGTTATTGTCTTCATTGATGACATCTTGGTCTCTTCTAATAGTGAGGCTGATCATGTCGATCACCTCCGTGCTGTGTTGCAGACCATGAAGGATCATCGTTTGTATGCCATATTCTCCAAGTGTGAGTTTTTGTTGATAGCTGTGACTTTTCTATTTTATTTTATCTCATACGAAGGGATCATTGTGGATCCACAAAAGGTTATGGTGGTTAAGAAGTGGCCTAGACCTGCAACTTTAATTGATATTTTGAGCTTCTTAGGTTTATCCGATTACTATAAGAGATTTATGGAAAGTGTTCTAATTATAGATTCCTCATTGTCTAAGATGACCCAGAAGAAGGTCAAGTTGTTGTGGTTGAATATGTGTGAGGGTAGTTTTGAAAACTTAAAAGGATAAGTTGACTTTTGTTCCAGTTCTGACCTTGCCTGAGTGTAATGATTGTTTCACAGTGTATTGTTATGCTTCTCGTGTTGGGCTAGGTTATGTGCTGATGCAGCATGGTAGGGTTATGGCTTATGCTTATAGGCAGTTGAAAGTTCATGAGAAGAACTACCCTACTCATGAGTTGGAGTTGTTAGAAGTGGTATTTGCACTGAAGATTTAGCATTACTATCTCTAATGGGTTCATGTTGACATCTTTTCTAATCATAAGAGCCTACAATATGTGTTTACTCAGAAAGAGCTAAATCTCAGGCAAATGAGGTGGCTTGAGTTGCTGAAGGACTATGATATGAGTCTTCACTACCATCCAATAAAGGCTAACATTGTTACTGATGCTTTTAGTAGGTCATCTATGGGGAGTCTGGCTCATGTAGATGAGGATGAGTGGGAGTTGGTGAAGGACATTCACCATTTGACGAGTCTTGGAGTTCTTCTCACAGACTCTAAGGATGGTGGTGTATTTGTAAATCCAACATCATAGTTATCTCTTGCTATTGAGATAAAGAAAAAACAGATGTTGGATTTTGATTTGATGATATTAAGAGTATTGAGGGTCAACAAAAGGTTGTTAACTTGTGATTGGTAGTAATGGTATAATAAGGTACCAGGGTAGGCTATGTGTTCTCGACGTTAATGATTTGAGGGAAAGGATTTTGCCTGAAGCTCATGGATCTTATTATGCTAGTCATCCTGGTTCTACAAAGATGTATCATGATCTTAAGGAGTTCTATTCTATTAGTGGAATTATATGAAATGAGATGTGGCTAGCTATATGGCTAAGTATATAGTGTGTCAAAAGTTAAGCATATGAGACCCGGTGGTTTGTACTAAGAGATTGAGTTGCTTTAATAGAAGTGGGAAGTGATTAACATGGATTTCATTACCGGTAATCCTTGGTCTCAGAATCAATGTGATTCGATTTGGGTCATTGTTGATAGGATGACCATGTCCACTCAGTTCTTACCGATGAGGACTAGTTATTTGGTAGAGGATTATGCTAAGTTGTATCTTGCGAAGATTGTGAAGCTGCATGGTGCTCAGGTTTTTATCATTTTGGATCGTGGTACTTCGTTCTCATTTCATTCTTGGTAGCCATTTTATAACTAAGGTGTGCCTTAGTACTGCTTTCTACCCACACTCAAAAGGACAAGTGAAGAGGGCTATTCAGACATTGAATAATTTGCTTTGTGCTTGTGTGATCGACTATGGTGGTAGTTGGCTCTACCATTTAGCTTTGATTAAGTATGCTTATAATAATAGTATCACTATAGCATTAGAATGGCTGCTTTTGTGGCATTGTATGGTAAGATATGTCGTTCTTTTATTGGGTGGTATGAAATTAGTAAGGGTAAGTTTCTTGGCCTTTAATTGGTTCACCAAGCCTTAGAAAAGGTGAAGGTGATTTGTAGTGAGCCGCTCAAAGTAGTGAAAAGTCCTATGCAGATGTAAGGTATAGGGATTTGGAGTTCAATATTGGCAATTAGGTATTCTTGAAGGTATCTCCTATGAAGGGAATTATGCGGTTTGGTAAGAAGGGAACGTTAAGTCCTTGGTATGTTAGTCCCTACTTGATTTTGAAGAGGGTTGGAAATCTTGCCTATTAATTAGAGTTTCCTTCTATTTTAAGCTCCATTTATCTAGTTTTCCACATCTCTATGTTGAGAAAGTTGGTGGGTGATCATTCATCGGTTGTTCCTTTAAAAGGGTTAGGTATTTCAGACTTTTTATCTTATGAGGTGGTCCCAATTTAGTTCTTTGATCATAAAGTTTGTCGGTTGCAGATAAAGGATGTGGCTTTAGTAAAGGTTCTTTGGGGGAACCATAAGGTTGAAGAGGATACTTGGGAAGAGAAAGAGTACATGAAGTCCATGTATCTGTTCCTATTTTCTGCTCTTGAAATTTGTACGAAAGGTATGTGTTCTTCATCATACTTTTGTTTTCAAACTTTGTTAAAGAAAAGGTTGATATCTTTGCATCTTTGTATTCTAACTTAGTTAAAGTTTTGAGTCGAGGTGTTGGTGTCCTAGCTAATGCTTATGCCTACCTTACCCGACATTCGAGGATGAAAGATCCAAGAGGGGGAGAATTGAAAATTTCTCTAAGCTAAATATTCTAGAAATCATACAACTTGTGCATGCTAGTCATATGATGTGGTATGGTTTAAGGGTCATAATTCATATATTTCATAGTGTTTTGAAATCCACTTATTGTCCAAGGTAAGATTGAATATCTTATTAGTCGTTAGTTGGGGTACAAATGGTATGTTTCTAAGTCATAAGGTGCTCTAAGTCTTATCCATAGTATTCTGTCTAGGGTACGGGTTGTAGGGTACTTCTCATATGTTAAGATACAAGCTAGTCATGTGTGGTTGTATGTTGGTCAGTATAGGGTCCAAGATGATGCTAGGATATGAGATAAGGGTACCACTCGTACCCTAGGGTACGGTTTAAGGTGATGGGTCATATTTTCCTGCGTGCATGTTTTGAGATTTTAAGTTGGCGGATATTACAGACATTTCCCACCCCTTAAACCCTTATGTATCCATGCCTCAAAATATGTTGTGGCCTATCATAACCTACTATTGAAAGACCAAATACTCCAAAAACACTTTCTAATATCACTCCTGAAGATTAAGGTTAGGGTTCTTGAAAGGTGATCATCTTGAGGCTTAAGAGTCAAGTTTCTTCTGTGAATCTTCTTGAATAAGGAATCTGACTCATCCCTTATTGTTAGTTCTCAAATATCATGTGTTTGAAAATTTAATTATGATTCTTAAATGGTGATTTTGAAAACCAAATTTAAGGGTTTTGTTGCACATGGTTGAGTATTGCTTACTTTTGATTTAGCTTATGTTTATATATTTTTTTTATGATGGTTTGCATATATGGGTTCTTGGTTATTGTGGTTTAACAAATGGATAATGGGTAACCCTAAAATTTATGGTTTTACCTTAATTTTGGCCTTGATAATAGTATGCCCTCAAAGTGTTAGTGAAAATACCTAAAAGGATAAACTAGTCATATGTTAATGATGTTTTGAACTAAGGCATTGGCCTAATGAATATGATTAGTTGGTAAATGGTTTTCTAAAGGCCTTGTTGGCCATGTAATGATCTAAATGGTAACCTTGGTGGTTTAAATTATTAAATGGGTTTGAGTCCCTAAAATATTAACTTGATTTATATCTTTATTAGATAATGGGTTCGAGTCCCTAAACTTTGAATTGAACAAGTGTCTTTGTTAGACGATGGGTTCGCATCATCATCATCGTCACCATTATCATTGTCATTGAACTTTATATATTGTGCTTATGGTGTGATTGTATTTCTGCCTTGACTTGATATCTGTCCATTTGTTCTATCTTTATATACTTGTAGTTGATGTACGTGTATGTTCATTCTTATTTTTTCTACCTATAATTGTTATATGTATGTATATTAGAACTGTTAGTGGAGATGTTTGGGCTATTGTTTGGGACATTTTCTTATTGCAGGTGATGTGCCCATAGTTTATGTTTATATGTTTTATTTTCTACTTTACTCAATCGGCCTATGATACCTACTGATTACAAGTGGACCGTACTCACCCCTACTGTGTTTCTATGGTACAAATTCAGGTACGAGTGTGCCTCATGATGGTTAATTCAGGCAGTACTTAGAGCCCATTCAAGGTAGCGGTTGATCTATACATCCGGAGTTGACTTTTACCTTTTTCCTATCTAGATTATGTCTTACTAATATTTAGAGATAGAGTTTTTCTCCTTTTTTGATATCTTAAGTATTTTGACCAAGTTATACTAGCTAATTCTTACACTGTGATACCAGGTTTGGGGATATTTTTATGACATTTTTGGTTATGTATTTCTGCTATTACTATATTTTATGGTTTGGTTTTACTCTAGAAGCCTTACTTTGGGTTTGGGTATTGTTTCTTTCATTTCATGTCAGTTTGGGTGATAGACTTACTTGTCAAGGCTTGTCGAAACAAATGCCATCATGACCACTGGTTTTTGGATCGTGATATATTTGTCATTTTTCAGACTTCTCATATGTTGCTTCCACTTTCACCTGAGAGAATGGAGTAAATTCGATGGGATGGACTTCATGACTATTCATAAAAAATACACTTATTTTTCTTAGTTATTATTATATCAATATAATACATTGAGTCTTGAATCTAACGTCTTGTCAATATAAAGATATTTTACGCCATAATTTATTAGGGCTTGAATCTAACATTTGATATCATTATAGTGCATCGTGATTTAAATTTAATATATTCCATTTTTTATGCAATGAGACTTGAATTCATATTCTTATCCTCAATCAATTATATAAAAGATCAAATTACAATGACAAACTTATCCTTAAAAGCATTTACTCATAAAAGATTCCTTGGCCATAACGAGTTTCTATAAGAAAAATTGATCTTACCTTTCAATTATTTAATTAGGAAGTAGATAATTCGTCACATGAAAAATTTATTACATTGTAAAAAGGTAAGAACTATACACGAAATAGAGGCCAATAATAAATGTTCAAAATTGAAGCAATGTTTAAGTTATAGGTCAAATCTATAAAATAATAATGGCGATGATCACAAAGAAAATATATCCCAAAATTTCACATCTTCGGTATGGAAAAATTGCTCATACCAGCTGATAAAATTATTTTTACTAATAAATTCTAAGTTTATCATGATATGTGCTACTTGCTTGACAAAATTTTAGAGTTCTATTACTTTGGGAGTAGATTGCAGATTTACTACTTCAAGAGTAAATTTTAAAGTTTTACTTCAGGAATAGATTTAAATCAATTTAACATTTATTACTTCAGAAGTAAATTTCTAAATGATTCTTTTTGATTATTCAACTTCTTCTAACGGTGGATCGTGTTATTTTCACAACTAAGTGAGCATTTATGCTTACTCATTATTACTCCTATTACATGCAACCGAGAGAATGAATCTATAGTTGTAACATTTATTAAAATTCTCATTCTTTGGAACAAAACATAAATTTAATTTATCAAAAGTTTTTATTCTTCAGAAGTCAAACATATTTATTTGAATGTGTCTTTAGCATCCATTCATCTTCTGCCACAGTCCAAGTTTACACTCTAGCTGAGATACAGAGCTTAGAACCATAAGTGGTCTTATGTTAACCCTTGGCATAGCATTAAACTCAGCACATTTTATGAAATTTGAGTGAAAATTGTAGTTACATCATAAGATAAGTTCTAAAATTTTAATGAATAACCTAAATGAAGAAGTACCAAGCTCGAAGGGCCAACATAAATCATAATCTAATGTCTATAAACCTCTGATAATTAAATATCATAATCTACAGAGACAAGACCCCTCGACTAACCATAAACAATGTCTAAAAGTAGATCCTCGAAGAATGAGGACTCACCACTACTAGAAGTTAAATTAATATCAACTAGTCACGAGTCTAAGCTTACCAGTATCTGCATCACATAAAAATGTAGGAAAAAAGTATGCAATCAACACATTTGAATAAACTGGGTATGTCAGAATAATATTAATTGATTGAAAACAAGTTTAACAAAATCATAATACAAGTTTTTGAAAAATTCATATCGAAAATCATACTATCTGAATACAAAAGATGATCATATTGAAGGAGAATAAAAATAAAGTAAGAAATTTTAAGTGGGAATTTCTTATAACCTACATACATCATTTGAGCTAATCATCTCCAACGTCTAACCCAGTGGAGAGGGCTGCCCCATACTTTGTCAAGGTATAGGACCATTTATCTATATGTGGATCCACTAAATGAGTCTTTTAGACTAATGATCAACTAATATTTTGAGCATAACATATTTCTATGATGACACGTAGTTCTAAGGACTTAGATTTTCTAGACCCGTATCCGCTTGATGCTAAATAAATACTCTCAAAATAATTCCTATTAACATATGCTGAATAAATGATTTAAATCACTATCTATCTTTTGCAAAATTGAAAATTTACTAATTTCATAGCTTAAAATTTTTCAAACTTTACCCCTTTATGGATTTTGAATTATTTTGTTTTTGAACTACTATAATAACACTATATTTCTAGTTTCATGCTTTAAATAAAAATCTCAAAAATTATATACAAGTTTGTATAATAAATAAAAAATACGATAACTAAATCTTTTCTATTCATAGATATCATTTCTATGTTCATAAAGACTAAAATCATTAATAAATACATTAGAAATTAAGAGTTTGAGTCAAATAACACAAGGACTAAATATGAGTTTATAATCTTAACTATGGTTTTAAAATTTATAAAAAAACTCTTAATTTTTTGTCACCGAAATGAACGATAAACCCATTGAAGTCCTGCATACTTGAAATTAGATAAATTTGTGGAGAAAAAATCTTGACTTTGAAATTTTTGAAGCTTTGGACTTGAAAATACCCTTTTCTATTCATTCTTGCATTTCTTTATGGGAAAAGGAATTTGGAAAAGATTAGTGATATTTATTATGATAATGTAATTCTTATTCATGTTTTAAGGCGTGGAGAGGCTTTTGAGTAAGGAAATGACAAAACTATCCTCAGAAAATATATTAAAAGTGCAATAAAATTTCATCAGACATTCCAGATGACAGACCGTCAATCCCTTGATGGACCATCAATTATACGGTAAGCTTTTGGCCACTTTTTAAGCTCATTGGTTAGATTTTACGTCAAACTTGATGGGTCATCATCCATTTGACGATCCATTAATTTTTTTATCAACTTCATCCATCGATCGCTGACAGACAAACACTCTCTGGTAAAATAATCATAATTTTTAACTCCCATATTAAATTGATGAACAGTTAAAAAGAAGAGTCAATGAAATTTAATTTGGTGGGTCATGAGATGAAAACTCTATTAGTAAGAAACTAGCTTTCAACTTAACTTTGAGATAGAAGTTTCTTGTGACTTAAATTCATATCCAAATATCTTCTCACACTAGGAAATTGATGTTAACATCTATGTACAAATTAGGAAGCATCGGGGTTCAATTTCATACACAGTTGAAGAATGATTTTGATATTGGTTCAAAAAATTTTGGATGTTACATCTTCATTCAGATATTTTATACACTGTTATCACATTTTCCTCATGAAATAGAACACAAATATTTGAACGTATCTTAATTCTATCAAGCTATAATAGCTTAGAACCTCTATCAATATATTATTACTTCAGGAGCAAATCAAGACACGTATAATAACCACTTTCGGTGGTTTATTCTAATAAACTCTACCGAAGTTCACGTATATCTGCTTTCACAACATTATTTTCTCAAAATGAGTGAACCAATTAGGCTCCTCAAATTCAATGAGTAGAATTGATGTTATGTTATTTGTAAGTAAGCAATATTAGACAAAGAATAACATTCATATTATATTACCCGTGTTGGCCATCTTAAACTTTTGCCACATAACAATATAACTTAATAAACACAAACCTCATAGAAGGATTGTAAACATACCTTTAGTATGACAATGGTTGGAGGTGTCTAGTAGATAGCAAACAAGAAACATTCTACAGTTTTCCATTTGTTCAATTTCTTGATTGGATAAAGTCTTGTGTTGATAATATATTATAAAATATATAAAATTGCAAACAAAATAATAGAAGGAAACCAAGAACTTTATAGAGAGAGAAGAAGATATTTTATTATGCTATAAGGGTGCATATAAATGAGTAAAAGTCTCTTCTATTTATAGATGAAATACTTCTTGACCACCTAGTAACTCAACTAGTTGGTTTCATTCTAACCAAATTTGTTTCTCCACAAAAAATTCTTGCAACTAATTCTTGTCCTTCGAGTAATAAAAAATGGATATATATATATATATATATATATATATATATATATATATATGTATGTATGTATGTATATTCAACAACAATAGACATGTACTTTAGAGCATTGTGGTATGACTTAATGGATAGTTTGTTTTGTCAAAATTTTACAAAATTAAAATTATTTATTTTAAAAAGTTGAGGGGTTGACTAATTTTGTAGAAAAAATTAGTGTTTTTGAATAGCACAAAAGACATTTTAAAAAAATTACAAAGTAGATTTTCTTTAGAAATACTCTTAGAACATTTGTCAAGCACAACATAATGTTCTAATATTAGTAAAAGTTTTCCCAAATCAATTAGCTAAACATAAATTGTTATTTTGTAAAAGTACTGCTTTGAAAATACTTAAATAAAAAAAGTTAACAAAATAATCAGATTCTAAAAGCTTGTGCTAGCATGGTAGAGACTTCTGCTATTCTGTGTGTCCTTTGGCGATAACTTAGGACCCCTTTAGCCTTAAAAATTATTCTCTATTTTTAGATATTTTTTTTTACTTTTATTTGTTAATGGAACAAGGCATAAGTACTCCCCCCCTCCCCCCCCCCCCCCCCCAAAAAAAAAAAAAACAAAATTATACTTGAAATTTCAGTGGCTCGTCTAAACTCTCTTCCCCCCATAAAGTTAATGTGTGTCAATGAAATTTTACGTATATTTTAGAGATGGGGGGAGGGGGTTAGGGTATTACGGATGGTCCCACATACGTTCAAGTGGGTTCATATGACTCCTATGAACCCACTTCGCCAAAAAATCATAATATATGTGTGTGTATATATATATATATATATATATATATATATAAATTCAATATCTAAAAATATACAAGGTATATGTACCGTTTGAACCCACTATATACTCCTGTATTGCCTAGCCTAGTGGTAAAGTGGATTCAGATTTTTATTCTCAGACATCACGATTAAAAATTTGAACTCATTATATACTCCTTCACCGCCTAGCCTAGTGATAACGTGTGTTCCTATTTTATTCTCGACGTCATGAGTTTGAAACCCTATAGGGACAATGCTCATTTTTTTCCTATCAGCTCATCTACTTATTTTTAATTTTTTATTATTATAGTAATATTAGTACTTAATTTTTCCCCCAGTTTCCATTACTTAATTTTTCCCCCAGTTTCCCATTATTCTCCAATCCCCAAACCCGTTAATCCCTAATTCCCCATATTTCTCCAATCCCTAAGCCAAATTATTCATAAACCTTAACAAAACGTGAAAAAAATAACAAAAACTACAACCTCCAAGCAAGAAGACAAGTCAATCTCACATCAACACCAAATATTTATCAAGTTTATTCTTTGGTATCTATTCTCTACTTTCATCTTTCATATATAAAAAATTATTGCAATTACTTTTATTTCTTCAATTTAAAAAGTCCGTACTATTTAAAATTGCAGGAAATTACAATTGATTTTCTCATTAATTTTATTCACTTTTTAAACCTTTTAAAATTAAAATGCTTCTAATGAATCTTACTTTCTAATGAGACTTTTAATTTTGGGTGTTGATGAGTAGGCAATTTGAGACCCGTTTGACCTAAAAATAATAAAAGATTAAGTCCTCAATGTCAATTTGGATAGTTTTAATGATTAGTTTGCTTTATTTTCAGGGTAGAAGCCAAGAAGTGGCCCATATACCACAAAAAGCAAAACAAATAGAGAATTGATGCTAAAATGTAGAAGAACATCGCCATTAATTTTTGACAGATTGCAAGAGTCATCAGTGTATCGCAAAAATGAAGTTCTATCACCCAATCAACAGTTGAACCAAGATTCAATTGAAGTAGTTTGGCGATCAAATCCATTGCCAAAGTTACCAGCCACAAATAACTGAAGTTCAAAGAAAACATCAGTTTAGTAGTCAAAGTAGTACTTCAGTGATATCCCATCGACCAAGTATGTGCGGTATCATTTCATAATTTTTTGGCCCATTTTTTCTTGGCTATAAAAGGCTATTTGATAGCTTGGAACTCTATATTCTTATCAATTTGGAGATCTAGAAATTTTGAGACAAATGAAAAATTGGTCGAAATCATGAAGCAAATAGATCTCCTACTAAAACATGTCATTGGGTCAACCCCCAAAGTGGTTAATGCCATATCTTCAAAAGGATATAGAGTTTATGAAAATGATAATGCCGATTCACTTGATGAAGAGATCCACTTCTTATCAAATCAAACATGGCTTTTCTAACAAACCTATCAAAGGAAATGCAAGAATCAAGGTTGAAAGATCGAGAAAGAGAAGAGATTGAAAGGATTAGGATTAGAGAGATCATGATCGTAATTGGTAGAATAAGAATAGATATAGATAATAATTGGAGGAAAAAGGAGAGTGATTATGATAGATATGTCCCACTAGATGTGTAATGAACCTTCAAATCATTTATTATATTTTCACCGTTTAGAGCTTTCCTTTAGGTTCCCCAAGTAATTTATAATTTACTGGAATTGATAGTTTGGTTATCGGCAGTTCATTTGATTTTTAGAGCCTATTTAATGTTTTGATATCTTTATTGGTTCAAATTGGCTACCAGACAAAAAATTAGTCAAACGACCTCATATGCCAATTCTAATTGTTCCAACAGCTCCAAAATATTGATTTCAGGATAGGTGGACCCTTGGTTCGAGTCTTGAGGCACCCAAGCTCATTTGGAGCTATTGATCAAAAGTTAAGAAAAAATGACAAATAGGTGTGGGGCCCACTTTTCATCATAATGACCGTAGATAGGAATTTCAACTATGCCATTAAGTCCAGAACATCAAATTTGATAAGGTAGCATAGTCTTTTTGCATATGGGATTTCGAATGAATCCCGAGTGGTTAGCGGAGATTTTCAAGTCTCAACTAGTGTTGGTGCACTCATGTCTGCGAGCCTCTGGTCTCTTTTGAAATCTTTCAGGCTCCACCACATGTTGTTTAAGAAACATTTTTAGTTATGTAAGTGACACCCATGGTAGGAAGTGAAGAAACGCGTATGCGATACTGATTTCATGTAAGTGACTTTTGCAGCCTTAGCCATATATCATGTATGCGACCGGTAGGTTTCTTATGCGATAACCGTGTACCTAGGAAGGGTATAAATACCCCTCCTTTTTGCCTGTTTCACCATTTTTCATCCTTTTCCAAGATATTTAAATCCTAGAAAGTGGGAGATCATAGGGATGATATTAGTGGGCGATTTTGGAGCTTGGAAAAAGATTAATTATGCAATTTTCCTTCAAATTCGTTGTAAGATTTCATTATTTTCATGGTTGATTTCTCTAGTCTCATCTAAATATCCAAAAACGTAGTGACTTGATTGTAGCACTAATGTAGCTATGAATTCACCCATTTTTAGGATAAATATTCCTTGATCATAGAGAGATGTTGAGTTAGTTTCATAAATGCACTTTTAATAAATGATCTACACGTGGGATTTTTATGTAATTTTGAACTCGAAGCATAATAGTGCATTATGTGTATCATTGTTCTTATTTTGAATGTGTATATTGTGATTTTGATAGCGTAGCACCTACTGGAAGCTTCTCAGAAGGGGAAAACGGTGATTTAGCAAAAGCTTCCTAGAAAAGATTAAGGCTATTCATGATTGGGCTAGGCCTACATCGCCAAATGAGGTTCATAGGTTTATTGTCTTGGCCAATTATTATAGATGATTTGTTGAGCATTTTGCTACTATTTCAATACCTATAACCAGATTAACTCAGAAGGAGGTTTCCTTCTGATGGTTTGAGGAGTGTGAGTTGAGCTTTGGAAAGCTTAAGGAGTTGCTTACTTTATCTTCTATTTTATCTCTTTCTGTTAAGGGTATGAGATTTACCATGTATTATGATACTTTTAGTGTTGGTTTGGGTTGTGTTTTGATGTAGAAGGGTCGTGTTGTTACTTATTCTTTAAGGCAGCTAAAGGTGCATGAGCTCAACTACCCCACTCATGATTTAAAATTTGCGGTGGTAGTTTTCTTGCTTAAGATTTGGAGGCATTATCTTTTTGTAGTGCATTGTGAGATTTTCACAGATCATCACAGTTTTCAATATCTTTTGACCAAGAAAGAGCTTTATTTTAGGCAACGTAGATGGATGGAGTTTCATAAGGATTATGATATCTCTATCTTGTATCATCTGGGCAAGGTGAATGTTGAATAAGACTCCTTGAGCTGAAAGGTAGTGAGTACAGGTAGCTTGGCTTGTATTTCAGTTTATCAAAGGCTATTGGCATGGGAAATTCAGTCCTTAGCCAACTTGATGGTGTGACTTGATATTTCAGACCCTAAGAGGATTCTTTCTAGTATTGTGGCAAGGTCTTTGCTATTTAATTCTATTTGGGATCACCATTTTAAGGATAAGAGACTTTGCACTATTCGTGATTAGGTGTTGAGTGGTGAGTCCAAGAGGCATACCATAGATTTTGAGGGTGTCTTGAAATTTGATCACTGCATTTGTGTTCCAGGGGTTGGTGATTTGATTTAGTCAATTTGGCATGATGCTCACAACTCTAAGTATTCTATTCACCCAGGTACAAACAAGAAGTATAGAGATTTGAGACAATATTATTAGTTCAGTGGTATGAAGAGAGATATGGTGGACTTTGTAGCTCATTGCGTATGTTGTCAGTAGGTGAACGCCTAGCATCAATGATTGGGTGGTTTGATTTAGGAATTTCCCATTCTCAAGTAAAAGTGGGAGCGGATTACTATACACTTTATTAGTAGTTTAGCTCATACTTATCGTGTTTCGGATGGTATTTGGGTCATTGTGGATTAGTTGATCAAATCGGCCCATTTTATTTCTATTAAGATTTCCTTCAGTGCCGAGAGGATGGCTCATACCTATGTTAATGAAATAGTGCGTTTACATGGCATGCCTATATCTATCATTTCAAACCAGGGTTTAATGTTCACTTTTAGATTTTAAAGAGTTTTTAAGAGGAGTTAGGTACTCATGTAGATCTTAGTAAAACCTTCTAATCTCAAACTAATGACCAATCGAAGTAGACTATTCAGGTTCTCAAAGATATTCTCTGAGCCCGTGTTATTGATTTTAGAGGTCAATGGGAGCAATACTTATCTTTGGCAGAGTTCGCATATAATAACAACTACCATTCGAGTATTGATATAGTACCTTTTGAGGCTTTATATGGTAGGTAGTGTCATTCTCTGATTGGATGGTTTGAGACTTTTGAGATTAGACCCTGTGGTATTGACTTACATTAAGAGTTTTTGGCTAGAGTCAGGGTAATTCAGGACAGGTTGAAGGAAGCTCAAAGTAGGCAAAGGGCTTATACAGATCATAGACTTTGTACTGTGAGATTTGGAGTTAGTGATTGGGTATTCCTCTTTGTATCACCTATGAAGGGGTGTGATGAAGTTTGGGAGGAAAGGCAAGCTCAGTCCCAGATATATCGGACCCTTTGAGATTCTTTGCAATATTGTTGAGGTATCTTATGAATTACCCTTACTCCCCAAATTTTGGTGTTGTCCATATGATTTTACATGTTTCCATGTTATATCGATACATTCCTTATCTATATTATGTGCTTAGATGAGACTCAGTCCAGTTGGATGAGCTGATGACTTTATGGAGGAGCCTGTGCTCATTATGGCTTAGGATGTCAAAACAATTGTGCACTAGAGAGATTCTAGTATTTAAGGTTCAGCGGAGGCACTGCCTAGTAGAGGATATTGCATAGGAGATGGAGAGCGAGATGCAGACCCAATATCCTCATCTATTTGAGGCTTCAGGTATATCCTAATCCTTTACTTTCTCATATGACCCTTCTAGTTATTTTCTCTATTACCACATATTTTCACCATTTAGAGATTTCCAATAGCCGCCCCAAGTCATTTATGACTTGCTGTATCTGACAATTCAGTTATTGGGTAGTTCATTTGATTTTTAGAGCCAATTCCCTATTTTAAAGTTTTTGTTGGTTTAAATTGGCTATCGAGTGAAAACTAAATCAAACAACCTCATATTCCAAATTTCACTATTCCAACAGCTTTGAAATTCTGATTTTAGGCTAGGTGGACTCTTGGTCTGGGTCCCGATGCACAAGCCTCTTTTCAAACTATTCGTCAAAACTTAAGAAAAATGTCAAATGGGCATAGGACCCACCCACTTTTCTTCAAAAGAACATTGGATGGAAATTTTGATTTCTCTATTAAGATTAAAATGTCAAAATTTGATAGGGTAGCTTAGTCTATTTGTTCATATAGGATTTTGAATGAATCAAGAGGGGTTAGCAGAAAATTCCAAGTCTCAGCTGGTGTTGGTTCACTTACGTCTAAGAGTCATTGATCACTTATGCGATCTACCAGGCACCAGCAAGTGTCGCATAAGTGACATTTTTAGTCGTATAAGAGATACTCCTAGCAGGAAGAAAAGTATTATGTATGCGATACTGGTGTCACGTAAGAGACTTCTGCATCCTTGTCCAGATATCCTGTATGCGACCGACAGGTTGCATGTGCAATACTCGTGTACTTGGAAAGGGTATAAATACTTCTCCTTTATTCCCCTTTTCACCACTTCTCATCCATCTCCAATATATTTAAATCCTAAAAAGTGTGAGAGCTTGGAAATAACATTGGGTTGTGATTTTGGAGCTTGGAAAAGGATTAATTACACAATTCTCCTACAAATTCATGGTAAGATTTGACTATTTTCATGGCTGATTTCTCTATTCTTATCTAAAAATCTCAAAACCTTGATAACTTGATTGTAGCACCAATGTATGTCGAAATTCACCCATTTTAAGGATAAATGTTCCTTGAGAATAGATGGACGTTGAGTTGGTTTTGGAAATGCGCTTTCTGTAAAAGGGCACCATGTGGAATTTTTATGTAATTTTGAACCTGAAGTACAATAGTGCAATATGTGTATTATTGTTCTCATTTTGATTAGTAGATTGTGATTTTGATAGCATGGCACCTGTAGGAAGCTTCTTGAAAGGGAAAATTAGTAATTTAGCGGGTTCTTCAGGCTTTCATCGGTGGCCAGGTAAGCTAGGGTTACCTACTCTAGATTGTCCTATCTCACAGTATAATTATGATATCATGTTAGATACGAGGTGATATCTAGTTGTTGGAAGTATGAATAAGGATATTCGGGTTAATTGGACCCTTAGGCTACCTTGAAACCTTAGATGTGGGGTAGTTAGGGAAGTTAGTCATGGCTTAGGTGAATTGGGCTTCACATTAAGCACATTAAGCAAACAATAAGTCCTCAAAATAAAGCTAAATAAGCTTAGATAACAACACTGAGGCACATAAATCCACCTCAAATCACCACCCCATACTTAAAGCCTTGTTTGTACTCGAACAACTCTTTACTCTAAGAATCATAATAAGAAGATACTCCACACTTCTATTACAATCATGAAACTCAATCTACTACTACAATGACTACACAGAATGCAAGTCATCTAAGTATGTTACGCACAATTAGAAGTTCAAGAACACTAACCAAAGCATCCTAGCCTTAAGAACTAACTCACCAAGTTGGCAAAGTCATACATATTGCTCAATCAAATACATCATACAAATCACCTAACTATTATTAAACATGTGCCCTTACCATAAGATCGTTACCTATAATTACTCACACAGATACAATTTATTACAAGCTGGGTATAAGAATCAAATTACACTCACTCTCACAAACAATTCACAAGTTACAAAGGATGAACCATAGGATTTCCCTTAGTGTAGTACTCCACTAATATTAGAATATTAAAGCTCAAGACTAAAAAGGTCTTTAGGGATTGTAATTTAGGCTAGGGGACTAGTAGGAACTATTTTTTCCAAGAATCATGACTATTTTCCCTAAGTGCTTTAATACATCACACTTTTCATTTAGTTCACTTCTAAGAACCAATTTCCACAACTTTTGTCTTCCACATCTTTTGTTTTGCCCCCATATCATTAAGCACATTCACATACATTATGGTATGGAGTGTTCTACTTACATCTTATTTAATTTGAACAATTTTTGTTCTTTTCTTTACACAACTCCTAACCACAACACATCAATTGTATACACCAATAACTATTACTTTGGGGATTTAATCTCACATTTTCCCTACTTGAATTTCAAACTCCTTAATTGATTTTTAAATAAATTGCTTAGGATCTTTGGATCAAATTACGATCAATCAAAGAAAGGAATAGGAACATGTTAGGCTGCAAAACAATAAACTAAAGGGTCAATGGGGTTAACTAGGATTATACACAATGCTAGGTTAGAAAAAGGGTATAAATATGGATATCAAACAAATGCCTATATCATCTCCTAAAATCACACTCCTTATTTCTCTTTATACATAAAAAGAAAGTTCTAGCATCAAATGCAACCAGGAACACACAAATGCCTCACGGACACATGGCACATGCTCAACTTAAGTAAGTTCACTATAGACTCTCAACCAAATAATAGCATGAATTCATCACTAAGCCAGCAAGTAAAAGAGTCATAAACTAGAGCCTAGGAGTCTCTAAAGTAGTAATTCACAAAATAAACATGCTCTTTGCATTTACAACCCACTTTCATCATGCAATCACACATAGCACCAACAAGAATATCTCACTTACCTAAAATAATTTTTTTTAAATTTACTCCTAAAATTTGGAATTTCCTCACCCTACACTTAAAAATATACTTTGTCCCTAAAGTATACTTAAAAGTAGAGATAGGAATACTCTCTCAGGAATCTATACCTATCTAGTAGAATTTTTGTACATTATGAGAGTCTTGGGGGACCCCATACTTATTCTTCGTCATGTTTCTTAGATCAAGTTTCAAGTACTCAGACTTTCCATCAAATCATGACTAAAAAAAGCAAAAATATGTGACGTAAAAACTACAAATATAAAAAATAAAACCTACCTTAACTTGGGTTGCCTCCCAAGCTGGGCCTTATTTAGTGTCGCGGCAGCGAATATTATACTTAGCCATTTTCTATCGTCCTCTTTCTTCTACTTGGAGGTCATCTTCTTATTTGTTTTTGAACTCTTGAGTATGAACACTCAATTTCAAAAGCTTTCTCAAAATTAGAATTTTCAATCTCATTAATTATCATCTCTTTAGAGTTAGGTATTGGTAGCTTGGGCAGCTCAATGAGAAAGTCCAAAGAGGTCTTTGGTGGATTGGTCTCCTCCACCCCACACTTATCCCTTTCAACCATTGTAATCATGCACAAATCATTATAGTGGGATAGTGTGTTAAGTGGTTTGTAAACTTTTAAAACCACCTCTTCATAATCTAACCTCATTGTGAGCGTGTCCTCTTTCACATCTATCAATGCTCCTCCCATCGCTAAGAATAGACATCCTAAGATGATCGACACCCTTTCATCTACCTAAAAATCTAAAATAATAAAACCAACATAAATAATAAACTTACCAACCTCGATGAGAACATCCTCTATTTGTTCCTTTAGGATGGGTTAGGGTCCGGTCTTCTACTTGGAATATCATAGAGCTTGGTATCGGCTTCCCCAAACCCAAAGTGCTAAACAAGGATAGGGGCATCAAATTAATAATTTCCCTAAATCACTTAGTGCGTAGACTACCTTATTGTTTCCACTCTAGAGAGAAGAGTGAAACTCCCAGGATCTTTGAACTTTTTGGATATCTTCTGCATAACCAGAGAGCTACACTTCTCAGTGAGTTCTATTGTCTCGATATCCTGTAGTTTAAATTTATTATTGAACACATCCTTCAAGTACTTAGCGTACTTTGACATTTCCTAAAAAACATCTAAAAGAGGAAGGTGAATGTGAATTTATCTGAATGTGTCAAAGAAATTCTTGAAGCATGCATCCTTCTGTGCTTTTCTTAACCTTTGTGTAAATGAAGGTTGTGGATACACCTTGACCCATTTATGAACTTTTGTTTTTGAGTAATTTAACTTTCTTGAATTATCAACCACTTTGTCATTTGCCTGTTGAGGAGCCGACTCTACATCTACCCCTTAGTTGTCCTTCGAGAACTTTCATTCAAACTTTTACCATTCATCAAAGTAATTTCCATTACTTGTTTAGGAGGTTCATTATAATTTGGAAAACCACCTTGAGACCTAGCATTTTGTGCCTGCTATATTTATCCCAACTGTAATCCAAATTCTTTTGTAGTACTTGCTGATTTTAGAGTTTAGAAGCCATCTGATCTTGGGTTACCATGATCTTGTTTAACATGTCCTCTATGTTACTGGATTGTATGTTTTATGCTGCTGCTGAAACTATTGGTGCTGGTTTTTATTCCATGACTAATTTGGTGCTTGAGTCTGCCACTTTTGACTATAGGCATTACCATAGCTTGGCCTTTGAGCATTGCCCACAAACATGGCTGACTCGGGATTTGCACCATACGTAGATGTAGAGTGATCACTATTTCCACATACCTCACACCAACCTATAGTCTGCTGCACTAATTTACTTGAGTCGCAGTTTGATTCACACCCAATTTGCTTAATTGGGTTATTATATGATTCTGCTTGGTTGAGAGATGAGCGTTCAATACTGTAACACTGTCAACTTCAATTATACCAGCATCCTTTTTAACTAAACCTCGCGAGGTATCACCATTTCAATCCAGATTTCCTTGAGCATTTCAGTTCAAAAAAGTGTATAACTCATCATACATCTTCTCTGATGCTTGACCACCAACAGATGAATCTCAAAATTTTTTTGTATTATGGTGAAGTGCCTCAAAAAAAGTGTGAGATAGTACCTTATTGGACTGCTGATGACATGGATAGAAAAATAGCTTTTAACCTCTCCCAAGCATGATATAGGTTCTTATCTAACCTTTGTTGGAAGCTCACAATCTCATTCCAAAGTCTTATAGTCTTGCCAGATGGAAAGATGTGGATTAGGAACTTTTAGGCTAAGTTATACCAGGTAGTGATTGAACTTGTTGGCTCAGTGGTCAACTACTTCTTTGCTTCCCCAACTGTGAGAAGGGGAAAAGGGTCAGCCTCACGTAATTAGTTAACACACTCGTAGAGATGAATGTGTCACTGATCTCCAAATAGTTCTGCTGGTGGACTTGTGAATCTTCATGTGAAAGCCTAGTAAACTGTCCACTATTGATCAAAAGATATACCATGTTCTATTTTATCTCACTACCTCCAACAGCCGGTTTTTGAAAAGATATACCATGTTCCACTTCACGAACTGTTTCATGAGATGGTTGTTCTTTATCCATGGGAGCAAGATTATCTCAATCCTCATGAATTTGTAGGATATGATAGAGAAGTATTAATACTCTCCTCTTTTGATGGAATTACTGCTCGGTTTGGGTCTGGTTCAACTACTTTCCAGTCCCTTTCTAGCTTACTAGTTGTTAACTTGTTTTCTAAAAATTTAAAAACAAGACCAAGTGAAAATAAGCAAAGAAATCTAAAGAGTAAAACCGAAAATAAAGTAGTTTCCATATTACAAGTCCCTAGAAATGGCGTCAAAAACTTGTAGCGCCGAAGCGGGCATGCAAGAGTATATGGTTCACCAAGTAATATAATGGCCTTTTACAATCCAAGTATCGATCCCTTAGAGACAAGTGTTAAGAAACTATCCAATTCTAGTTTACTATAAGCATTAATTATGTGTAAACATAACCAAAAGTCTTTGTGAGTTATTAAAAGAAAGTAAAGTAAAACAATGCAGTGAATTCAAGTGCTTGGACTATCAAAGAAGAGAAACCTAGGGTTAAGGCTCTACGAACAATCATACTATGCCAATAAACTTCATTAGTTATGTTGCTTATCTTGGTTGTTGATCACGGGTTGATATTATGATCATGGTTTTCCGAGCCTCTAATCACCTACCTAACTTAGCTCGACAACTACATCGTTGAGCGAGGATGTGGTTACTAAGTTAAATGCATTCATATTTCATCTCAAAATTGAACCAAGTAGGTAAATTTCGTATATCGCTATCATAAATGAAAATTACAACCTTTTTTATGTGGAACTTTATAATCCTACTCTATTTATCCCCTACATACTATCATCTTGCTCCCCCCTCCCAGGCTTACAAGTTGACTATGGATGTATTTTAAGGGTCACGAATCCTTAAAATAGGCATAATAAAGATAAATAAACTATCAAATATTATAAATAACCAAAACCAAATTAATTCAAAGCAATAGGTATCATATTTATGGACTTAACCATGAAAAGAGGTCTTTGAGTCGCTCATGGACATAATCGTAATCGCAGAAATAAGAAACATGTTAAAATCCATAAACAAACTAAAGTAAAGATAGAAAACCCCTAATTGAAGTGTTTTTTAGTTCATGTCCCAGTTTCAAAGTCTTCCAAGGTGTATAAAATCAATTTCAAATCTTCCAAGCGGTATAACATCAAGTTTAAATCTGCTATTTATAGGCAGATAAAACTGCCGATTTTTACACTAGGTCCGCGTCGCGCCCCTCATCACGGTAGAATACATACATGATGCACCCTCACCATGGAGACACACTATTTTGGGTCCGTTAT
The DNA here is from genome assembly GCF_002878395.1 of Capsicum annuum. NCBI lineage: Eukaryota > Viridiplantae > Streptophyta > Magnoliopsida > Solanales > Solanaceae > Capsicum > Capsicum annuum. Next base: position 55,140,431 of record NC_061116.1, on the reverse strand, counting down.
AAATATCCATATGTATAGAACGTGACCTATAGCAGTGGATTGGGTCTGCGACATGCCATGGGCATCCAAGGTGTCCGTTTTACATCAAAACTTGTCCCGTGCTATTTTCCATCAATTATAAGACTTATGGTGGTGTTTTAACTTGATTTAAAGCTTTTTTATCATACATATATCATAATCATCAACTCACAAAGAATCCTATAGAATCAAACACTACAAATTAGAGTTAAAAATAACATAATATCCAATATAGTGAACTAGAAATTAAGCTAAGAATTATAGTTTTGCCCCTTTTGATCTTAAACTTTGTTTTGACTCTTGGCTTTTTTAAATTGAACCTAAATAACTATAAAAAAATTTTAGACATAATTTCACAATATTACCATTAGTAATTCATCACAAACACTAGAATTCATCGAAATAAACTAGAACAACACCTAGCTCAAGCTAGTAACACTAGTTTTGTCAGTTGAACTCTAAGTGACAAATTTTAGTCCTAAATTGTTTGAAAAACACCTTAAACATTGTAATCAAGTACTTTAACACTTGTATGCTCATTTATGCCATTATCAACACATTAAGCACACAAGAAGTCCTTAAAACAAAGCTAATTAACCTCGGATAACAATACTGAGGTATATGAATCCACCTCGATCACCATGTTTGCCCTATTTATCTTGAAAGAGTTTGAATTATATTGTATCCAATAATATTTATCTTATTATTTAGATTACTCAACTGATGATGCCTACTGAGTACTTGTGGTTTTGGTACTCATACTATACTTCTATTCCTTTTTGGTATAGATTCGAGTACTAGTTGCCGTTGTTGATTCGTTGATCGTGCAGAGTTGATTTCAAAGATTAGATGAGCTCTTGGAGTCATAGTTACCCCTATTTCCTTCTATTTATCTATGCTCAATCTTTGATTTTTTAGATGGATTTTATTAGTGTATTCATTACTCATAGTGATTTTGTAGTAGTTCTTGTATTGACATTCTTGATTCTTGGGATATTTGATGGTTTCTATCTATTTATTAGATATTTATAACTATTTCATCTTTATTTGACTCTTTAATTTTTTATTTTTGACATTAAGACCAATTTTCAACCAAGTTAGCCCATTGCATCTAGCTTCGGGATATGGTTTGGCTTACATATTGGTGGGATAGAGTAGGTACCATCGTGACTCATAAATTGGTTCTAACAAGATGATAGCAAAAAGGCAATGCCACCTATATTTATCTAGAAATCTATAAAAAAGAATATGTGCTTTCTAGAATTCTTATGGGAGAAAGAGATTGATAAGATGCTCAAGAAAATATACAGTGATTACTCTTAGTTGAATCAAATAGTCACTTCTCATGCAGCTTTTATTAAAAAAATTAAGACCCATCTGAGCCAAATCTTGGCTTATCTCAATCCCAGGCAAAAAGGAGGACTCCCTAGTGACACTATGATAATTTAAGAAAAATATTCATTGTATGTCCATTTTCATTGGAAGGGAAAGGCACTTGGTGTTGAAGTATTGAATCTTGATGAAAATCCCAATAATTAAGTAATTGAAGAGAAGGCAAATGAAAAGAGAAAAAGAGCTGACAAGTCAAACAAAGAAGATTCTCTTCCAAGAGAGCCAATTGGTCAAAAACTGAAGAAAGTGGAGAGGTTGTTGAGAATGAAGATAAAAAACATGAGGTTGATAAAAATGTCTCAAAACTGGAGTAAATACCGACTTTCCATTAGCCAAAAATCAAGATACCTCCTTTATTTCTAAAAGATTCAAGAAAAAGTAGGATGTCACCAAATTTAAAAAGTTTATCTCCAAATTTAGCAACTTGTACGTGAACATCCCATTGATTGACGCCTTGCTTGAGATACCTGATTATGCCAAGTTTATAAAGGACATGGTAACAAAGAAGAGAGTTATAGATTTTGAAATGATTAAAGTGTTGTATAATTGTAGTTTGATAATGTTAAGAAACATGATAGTTAAGAAAAAAGATCCATAGGCATTTACCATCCCTGTTACGATTTGTGTTTATCAATTCGATAAATGCTTATATGATTTAAGGGCTAGTATAAAATTGATGCTACTAGACGTGTTTAAAAATCTAGGCTTGGGCGTTCCTAAGACACTACGATGACGTTTTCAATGGTGGTTTAGTCCATAAAAATACTGGTGAGAGTCCTCTAAAATGTTCTTTCAAAGTTTACCAACTCATAATTTTTGCTAGATTTTTAGTTCTTCATTGTGATATTGACTATGAAGTCCTCATTATTCTCAAAAGGCCCTTCTTGCCTATTGGACGAGCCATAGTTGATGTTTAATGTGGTGAGCTTAAGTTCCAGGTAAATGAAGATAAAGCTAATTTTAATATATGTATATTCATGATGTAACCTTAAGAGTTGTCAGTGATCTCGGTGTTTGATGTTATTGATAATAAGGGTGTCGATGTAATAGAAATGGATTTATTAGTGATCCCTTAAAGGGGTTTTTGTAGAATTAGGGATGTGATGATATTGAAGATTATGATGAGGTCGTAGTTTCCTTGATAAGCCTTGGTTATACACAAAGAACCCATATAAACTGGACCTTGATTTTAAAAACTGGGAGCATTCTCCCACCAAGCCCTCAATTATGGAGCCTCCATAACTTAAAATCAAGTTTCTTCCTCCTTACCTTTGCTATGTATTCTTGGGGAAACACTATACTTTTACCATTATTATTATGGTGGATTTGATGGTGTGGCAAGCTGAGGCTTTATAATCGTTGTTGAACAAATTTATATGGGCTATCGGCTAGAGTATTGTTGACATTATTGGGATCCTTCCCCATATTTTTACTCTTAAAATCAAATTCTATCCTGAAAGTTTGCTAAGTGTAGAGCATCAAAGGAGGTTAAACCCTCTAATGTAAGAGGTAATCAAGAATGAGATTATTAAATGGCTTGATGTGAATGTTGTGTATCTAATCTTTGATAGCACTTAGGTAAGCCAGTGCAATATATGCCCAAGAAGGGAGAAATCATTGTGGTTCCCAATGAAAATAATGTGCTTGTTCCCTTAAATCAGTTACAGGTTGAAGAGTGTTTATTTATTAACAAAAAATAACTCAAGGATAAAAAAGGTCTGTTTCCCATGCCCTTCATAGATCAAATACTAGATTATTTGGTAAGGTGGGGTTGGTATTATTATCTTGATATGTCTTTTGGGTGTACCTAAATCTCTATAGATCTTGAAGATAAAGAGAATACTACTTTCACATGTCCATATGATACATTTTCTTTTAAATGCATGTCTTTTGGGTTATGTATTTCTCTCACCATCTCCCAAAGGTGCATGTTGTCAAATTATTTGGATATTACGAAAAACACAATAGAAGTATTCATGGATGATTTTTTTGTAGTAGGCTCTATTTTAGAAGCTTGTCTTGAGAACTTTAGCAAAGTTCTCCAGAGGTGTGTTAAAACGAACCATGTTCTAAATTGGAGAAATGTCATTTCATGGTAAAGGAAGGAATTGTACTTGGGCACAAGATTTTGGGACACAGTATATGAGTCGGTCAAGCCATAGACAAGTTGCCTTCTCCAATCTCCATTAAGGGTGTCTAAAGCTTTTTAGTCAATGGTGATTTCTATAGAAGAATCATCAAGGAATTCACCAAGATAACCCACCTAATGTGTAATCTTTTTGAAAATAGAAGTAAAATTCGAATTTGATGGAAATTACATAAAAACATTTAAATTCCTCAAGGAGCAATTTGTGTCAGCTCCTAATTGGCCACCTTCTTTCAAACTGATATTTGATGCTAGAAAAATAGCATTGGATGCGGTTTTAGGCAAAAGGAATAAAAAGCTTTTTCATCCGATATATTATGCTAGCAATTCCTTGAAATATCCACAAAGAAACTGTAACGACCCAAAATCACCTCCCAGGACGTCACACAGAGCTTAGGACTACTAGTAGCCCAAAGTTAACCCTTTGAGACAATCACTGCTCATAAAAATACATGCAACAAGAAATATACAAAACATTTGCATTGCCATATCAATTGAAAGGATATACGAAGGTAATACTCGATCCAAATGACCACAATACTAGAAATCTCAACACAACCACAGTCTGACAACATGTCTGACAAAACCTCTACTACTCTATAAATTAGAGAGCCATTGGGATAGGGCCCCAACAGACTCAAACTGAACTGAAAGTAATGACTTAAACACTAAAGTATTGAAATATCTGAAGATAGGCCCTCGAACCATGAGGACTCACCACTGGAGAAATATAGAAAAAAGGTACTCGGGAATTACTGACGAGGCTGAGACTGAGAACCTGAACCTATATTATAAGACAAAGTTGTACATAGACATTTACATGGATCACCACTTGGGAATGTACTGAGTATATGGGGGTGTATGCATTTACATAAAATAATATCAATACTCTTTAATCAAATCATGCATGCAAATAGGAATGACTCACATGGGTTGAATAAGTCCAAAATGTAAAGCTCATAAATCATGTAGAATGAAGCATGTAACACAAATCTCGTGAGTCATTATACTTTGTCTTTAAAATCTGTACTCTTCTCTTATTATCATTACTCATAGACTGAAGGAAACTTTAAACAATACTTTCAACTCATGCATATATCTCATGGGGAGTAAAAATTCTTAAATGCTCAAGAACTTATAATTATTTTGAACTCAAACACTTGAAACTCAAAATGATATAACTTTGGTTTTAAAACCAGTGATCAACTCATATAAGTAGAGAAAACTGCTTCCCTTCTTTGGAAAATACTCAAAGCAGTTCTTTCATTTAAGAAAATATCTCATCCCAAAGCTTTAGGCAAAATATTCTATATCAATGGAAAATACTTTAATTTAAGGAAAATAACCTCTCTTAAGGGAGGTTCTCTTAACCGACATAAACCAAGTGAGCTACATGGATTCCAACGTCTTCTCCTCCTGAGGAAGAAACCTCACATTGGGGAGAGGCGTCATACTATTGCCAAGGAGTATGACCTCAACTCAGTGATCACTTATCTTGGCCTCGGGTGCAATCATCTCGCCCTAAGGCCCAAAATGTCAACTCATAGTGGCATATAGTTCAGGGGTAAGAAACCACAGTACCTTAGCCAACTCGGTGATAAATACTACTCCCTTTTGTTTATCTCGCTCATCTCATGAAAATCCATTTTCAAAATAATCTTATGGTTCATAAGAACCCAACAATCGAATTTGCAATCTTATGTGGTAGAGTGGATTTCAAAACTCTTTTACCATTAGGCCAAAACATTTCTCAATAATCACCAAATACTCTAATAATGGATGCTTATAACACAATAGTTCATAAAATTACAAGTCTCAAGTAGGGCTTAATGGCCCATAATTCCATCTCAAGTTAAAACTCATCATAATGTATAATAGATAGCATATAGATTCATAAATCATATAGAAATCTGGAATTTACAGCAATTTTGCTCATAATCTCAACATACACATATACTTCAATATCTCTAACATTTAAACTATTCAATTCTCAAGGATTAAAATCATGGGGTATAGATCCATCTGCAATTTCTCAAGAAAACATGTATAAATCATGCCATTAGACTCTTAATTCATGGAAAACATCAAAAGCTTGCATCCAATAACAATGGGTGAAACCCCCCAATTCAATTTCATGTAAAATCTCATAAATTGCAGAGAATTGTAGTTTAAATAAGCCTTTGGGCAAAAGGGTGAAAGGATTACTCTTGTTCAAAACCGCACATACCTTGAATTAGAAGATTTAGATGAACTCTCGCTTTTGGGACTCTATTCGTACTCTTGAAGCCTTTGACATGGGAACCTTGAATCTTGACTAAATTTAGAAAATATATGGTGTATTCTTGAGATTCTTGGAAGAGGTTTTGGATACTTAGGGTTTTGTTGTGAGAAAACTTGAGAAAAACCTCATAGAATGCTTGTAAATAACCTTAATTTGGTGTTTGCACGGTTTAAGAGGATTGGAATAAGTCAAAAGTGCCCTTTTCAACTTCTGTACGAAGCTAGAAAAATTGAACTAGGTACCTGATTTTATGGGCTGCCATGACGGCCGCTATTGCGGTGGCTTACAGGAAATTGACAAATGGGAATCTGGGAGTCACCGTGATGCGTAGTCATCGCATTGTCCCACTAGTTGGGACCTGGAACTTCAGTGAGAGGCGTCACAATCGCGCTAGGCCACTGGAAATTAACTATTGAGAAATTAAGGTCCTCTGCGACACACCACTATTGCGGAGTTCCACTGGAATTTGACAATTGTCAAATAGACCCTCTCCGTACGCACCAAGGACTTAAATGACTCTATTTTATGATTAGGACTTAAATTACCCATAACTTCTTACCCAAGTATCGGATTTGGGCGAATCTTATATCGATGGAAAGCTTATCAAATTTCTTATATGATAAAAAGTCGAAATTAGGGAAATTCTATATGGTTAACACGATACCCACATAAGGAAGTCACTTATCAATCTTTTAGGATCAGAATTATGCCTCACATGACACGCCCTAAGGCTCATTCTATGAGAGAATTTAGCGGGGTCTTATAATATCTCTCCCTTGGAAACATTTGTCATCAAATGTCACTAGTTAGACTAAGAATACAGGAAAAACTGAGTATACATAGCTGAAGAAATTTGCAAAATGTGCTCAGAATCTTTCTAAACTCTTAAATTCCTCGAAAATTGCAAGAACTCATGTAAGAATAGATACATAGCTGCACTTTAGATTAGAAGGGCTGAATTAAGGAATAATAATACCTTCGGCTTGATTTGAACTCATTGAGAAAAGGTGCGGGTACTTGGCTTGCATGTCTGCTTCTGCCTCCCAAGTAGCGCCCTCAACTGACTGGTTCCACCACAAAACTTTCACCAATGGAATCTCTTTGTTCCTTAGTTTATGGATTTGAAAGTTTAGAATCTTAGCAGGAATCTTATCGAATGAAAGACTATTCTGAACATCAACACTCTGTAAAAGATCTACTACCAGGGAATCACCAATGTGCTTCTTGAGCATGGAGACATGAAAGATAGGATGAACGGTTGACAACTCTGCGGGCAACTCAACTTCATAGGCTACTATACCAACATGGGTCAAGACTCTTTAGGGGCCAATATAACGGGGGCTAAGCTTCCCCTTTCTACTAAACCCCTTCACCTCTTTTATGGGTGAAATCTTTAGCTACACCAAATCACCCACCTCAAACTCAAGATCCCTTCTCCTCACATCTGCAGATGACTTTTGATGACTCTGAGCTGTCTTCAACCTTTCTCTAATCAACTTCACCTTTTTCATGGCCTCATATACTGCATCAGGTCCAACCAAAGAAGCTTTATCCACTTCAAACCAACCTATGGGCGATCTATATTTCCTACTATACAAAGTTTCAAGTGGTGCCATCTCGATGCTAGCATGGTAACTCATGTTATATGCAAACTCGATCAGCGGCAAATGATCATCCCAACTACCTTTGAAATCTAGAGTATATGCTCTCAGCATATTATCTAAAGTATGGATGGTCCTCTCAGCCTGACCATCAGTCTGTGGATAAAACGTAGAACTCAAATGAACTTGGGTACCAAGACCCCTATGGAAAGCTCTCCAAAATTAAGAAGTGAACTGAGTACCCATATTCGAAATGGTAGACAAGGGGACTCCATGCAACCTGACCAACTCCCGAACATACAATCTAGCATAATTCTAAGTTGTATAAGATGTATGCATAGGTAGGAAATGTGCTGACTTAGTCAATCGATCTACAACAACCTAAATAGAATTAAACCAGTCAAAAAATCCATATTTATCTCTTCCCACTTCCAAGTGGGAATACCAAACTCTTGCATCACACCACTAGGTGTTTGGTGCTCTATCTTAACCTATTGGCTTATTAGACACTTTGCTATAAACCCATCTATATCCTTCTTCAAACCACTCCACCAATATCTTTCCTGCAAATTTGTGGTACATCATGGTAGCGCCAGGATGAAGAGAATATTGCACGCTATGTGCATTAGCCATAATTCTCTGCCTTAGATGATCAACACAAGGAACTCACAATCTACCCTGCAATCTCAGCACACTATCTCTCCCTTGGGAAAAGACCTCTACCTTTTAACCCTTAGCAGACTCCTTCAGTCTGACCAAACTAGGATCTCTATCTTGCTTAATCTTTACTTCTGAAGCTAAAGAGGATTCAGAACTTCTTTGCTCAAAAGTACTTTCCTCAGCTGAATCAAGAAACCTAACACTCAATCTAGAATGATAATGCACATCATGAGCTAACTCTTTCTTTCGTTCCTCTACATGAGCAAGACTACGCATGGAAAATCTGCTAAGGGCATCCACCACAACATTGGCCTTGCCCGCGTGATACAACACACTCATATCAAAGTCTTTTAACAACCCTAATTACCTCCGCCTAAGATTCTACTCCCTCTGAGTAAATACATACTATAGGATCTTATGATTGGTAAACACATCAACTTGAACACCATAAAGATAATGTCTTTAGATTTTCAAAGCATAGAACACAACAACTAATTCAAGATCATGGGCTGGGTAATTCTTCTCTTGCGGCTTTAACTGTCTAGAGGAATAGGATATAACCTTACCTCTTTGCATCAACACATAGCCCAAACCAATTCTACAGGCATCACAATACACCACAAAACCTTCTGTACCATCAGACAAAGTAAACACAGGGACTGAAGTAAGTTGATTCTTCAACTCCTGAAAACTCTTCTCACAAGAATCTGACCACTGGAAGTTAACTTTTTTTTTGGGTCAACTGGGTTATGGGTGATGTAATAGAAGAGAAACCTTTTACAAAATGGTGGTAGTATCCAGCTAGACCCAAGAAACTTCTAGTATCAAACGGAGAGATGGGTCTAGGCCAATTTCTTACAACTTCTGTCTTTTGGGGCTCAACTCTAATACCTTCGGCTGAAAAAACATGACCTAGAAAGGCTACAGACCTTATCCAAAATTCACTCTTACTGAATTTGGTGAACAACTAGTGACCTCTAATAATTTGCAAGAAAATTCTAAGGTGATATGGATGATCATGCTCACTACTGGAGTAGACAATGATGCCATCTATTAAAACTTTGACAAACATATCAAGATATTGCTTGAACACTCGATTCATAAGGTCCATAAAATTTGCTGGGGCATTGGTTAGACCAAAAGACATGACTTGAAACTCAAAGTGACCATAGCAGGTTTGGAAGGCTTTCCTTGGAATATCACATTTCCTTACTTTAAGTTGATGATAGCCAGATCTAAGGTCTATCTTGGAGTAATAACTTGCACCTTGCAACTGATCAAACAGGTTATCTATTCTTGGAAGAGTATACTTATTTTTGACTGTGACCTTGTTAAGCTGAAGATAGTCACTTCACATATGCAAAGAACTATCTTTATTCCACACGAATAGAATAGGTGCGCCCCATGGAGAAATACTGGGCCTTATGACACTTTTGTCTAAAAGATATTTGAGTCGCTCTTTCAACTCCTTAAGCTCAACAATTTTCATATGGTATGGCAGAATAGAAATAGGATGAGTGTCGAGAAAAAGGTCAATCCTAAACTCTAACTCTCTATCGGGAGGTACCCTTGGGAGACTTCCAAAAAACATCTTGAAACTCATTAACAATATCAGTTGACTGAATAGTTGGAGCCTCGGATTTACTGTCTTTGACTCTAACTTAGTAATAGATGCAACCCTTGGATATTAGCTTTGTTGCTTTTAGATAGGAGATAAAATGACTCTTAGGAGATACCGAACTCTCGGACCACTCAAAAACTAGCTCATCAGGGAATTAAAACTTGGCCACATGGGTACGATAGTCTATAGATGCATAACAAGAATGAAGCCAATCCATACACAGAATAAGGTCAAAATCCACTATCTTTAACTCTATCAAATCATCAAGAATGAATCTATGAAGAACAGTAACAGGACAATCTATATACACTTGTTTAGCAATAATTGACTCCCCTAGTGGTGTGCAGACTAGGAAAGGCTAAGGAATCCTTTCGGGACTCATTTTGAAATTCACAGCCACAAGTGGGGTCACATAGGAGAAACTTGACCCGTTGTTTAATAACACATAAACATAAAAAAAAGATGCAAAACATACCAGTAACAACATCGGGAAAGTCCTCCTTCTCCTGATGTGATGGTAAGACATAAAATCTATTCAGGCGCTAACTGCCACAACCAAAACAACGACTGAAATCTATGACCCTGCTTGCCATAACCAAAACAACCCCTGAAATCAGTGAGACACTCACCGGTATTATCTTTACCACACTTATAAAAAAGAAGATAACAAGGCCTATTACTAACACTATTCTGTGACCTAGATATAAAAGACCAACTCCCTTGCTCCTGCCTACATCTAGGCATAGGAGCACTACCTGATGAAGGTGCTTGAATAGACGGACATCTCTAAAACTGAGGGCGGTTTCCTCCATGGAACCTAAGCTGACTATACTCATGCTGCTCAGATCTAGCCCTCTTGTTACCCCTCACTCTATCTTCTCTCTAATCTTATCTACCTCTATCTACCGTGCATGCATCACCAACCTAGATAGATTGATATCCCTATGTAGCATCGTAGTCCTTCACTCTTTCAATACCAAACTAGAAATACCTATCACGAAATTGCTCATACTAGATCGAGTGTCAGAAATCAAATCAGGAGCATACGTGGCCTACTGGTTAAACTTCAAGCAGTAATCCTTAACAGTCATGGAGCTCTGTCTCAAGTTGATAAACTCCTCAATATTTGCATCCCTCATCTCAAGAGGAAAGAACTTGTCGAAGAATGCATCTTGGAACACCTGCCAAGTTATAGTAGTAGCATCCTCACCTCTACCCTTCCTCCACGATACAACCTAGTTATAAGCTAGGTCTTTCAACCTGTCAGACGATAACTCAACACTTTCTTCCTTAGAAACATGCATCACCTATGTGATCTTTCTTACCTCCTCAAGATACAATTGTGGGTCCTCAACTGCCTTGGAACTATAAAATTCTAGCGGATTCATCCCCATCAAATCACGGATCCTAGAAGTAGCTACATCACCTCCCTGCTGATTTGAAATTTCGGCTTGGTCATTGGCCTGAACATTAGCGGTGACTTCTTGCGCTAATGGATAAAAGGCCGCCCGAAACTCAGCTTGAGACACTAACTCATTCAAGGGATCAAAGGGATCGTGTTGCTCATTATCATTTCTGCGGGCATCCACTCTTCAGAGAGGCATTTTCTGGAATAGGAGAGCACGAATTACTAGATAAGAGGGACAACTACAGTTATGATGGAATCTAAAATAAAGAAACAACTTTTTCCTAAAATATCTTTTAGCCTCTTACTCATAGATGTGGCGCACTACACACCGATGATCAAGACTCATTTCAACGTAGCTTGTCAGACTCCCTAGGAGTCCTTTAAAACTATAGGCTTTGACACTAAGTTTGTAACGACATAAAATCATCTCTTAGGATGTCACACAGTGCTTATGACTACTAGTAGCCCAAAGCTAACCCTTTAAGACTATCACTTCTCATAATAACTCATACAAGAAGAAATATACAAAACATTGGCACTGTCATATCAAATGAAAGGAAATACGAAGTTAATACTCAGTCCAAATGACCACAATATGGGAGATCTCAACACAACCACAGTCTGATAACTAGTCTGACAAAGCCTTTACTACTCTATGAACTAGAAGGCTGTTGGGACAGGTTCCCAACTGACTCAAACTAAACTGAAAGTAATGACATAAACACTCAAGTATTGAAATATCTGAAGATAGGTCCTAAAACCATGAGGACTCACCACTGGAGAAATGTAGACAAAAGGTACTTGGGAATCACTGACGAGGCTGGGACTAAGCACCTGAACCTACATTATAAGACAAAGTTGCACATAGACGTATATGTAGATCAACACTTGGGAATGTACTAAGCATATAGGGGTGTATGCATTTACATAAAATAATATTAATACTCATTAATCTAATATACATGCAAATTGGAATGACTCACATAGCTTGAATAAGTCTAAAATGTAAAGCTCATAAATCATGTAGAATGAAGCATGTAACACAAATCTCGTGAGTCATTATACTTTGGCTTTAAAATCTGCACTCTTCTCTTATTATCATTACTCATAGGCTGAAGAAAACTTTAAACAATACTTTTAACTCATTCATATATCTCACGGGGAGTAAAACTTCTTAAATGCTCAAGAACTTATAATCATTTTGAACTCAAACACTTGGAACTCACAATCATATAACTTTGGTTTAAATATCGTTGATTAACTAGTATTAGTAGAGAAATTTGCTTCCCTTCTTTCGAAAATATTCAAAGTAATTCATTCATTTTAGAAAATATCTTATCCCAAATCTTTAGGGAAAATATTCTATCTCAATGAAAAATACTTTAATTTAAGAAAAATAACTTATCTTAAGGGAGGTTCTCTTAACCGACATAAACCATGCGAGCTACATGGAGTCAAACGTCTTGTCCTCCTAAGGAAGAAATCTCACGTTGGAGAGAGGAGTCATACTTTTGCCAAGGAGTATAACCTCAACTCAGTGATTGCTTGTATCGGCCTCAGGCCCAATCATCTCGGCCTCACGCCCAAAATCTCAACCCATGGTGGCACGTAGTTCTGGGGTAAGAAACTACAGTAACTTACCCAACTTGGTGATAAATACTAATCCCTTTAGTTTATTTCGTTCATCTCATGAAAATCCACTTTCAAAGTTCATAAGAACCAAACAATCAAATTTGTAATCTCATATGGTAAAGTGGATTTCAAAACTCTTTTTCCATTAGGTCAAAACATTTCTCAATAATCTCAAAATACTCAAATCATTGGTGCTTATAGCACAATAGTTCATAAAATTACAAGTCGCAAGTAGGGCTTAATAACCCATAATTCAATCTCAAGTTAAAACTCATCATAATGCATAATAGATAGCATATAGATTCATAAATCATATAGAAATCTAGAATTTACAGCAATTTATCTTAGAATCTCAACATACTCATATACTTGTATATCTTAAACATTTCAACTATTGACTTCTCTAGGATTAAAATCATGGGGTATAGAACCAGCTGCAATTTATCAAGAAAACATGTAAAAATCATGCCATTAGACTCTCAATTCATGGGAAACATCAAAAGCTTACAACCAATAACAATGGGTGAAAACCTTCTATTCAATTCAATGTAAAATCTCATAAATTGTAAAGAATTGTAGTTGAAATAAGCCTTTGGGAACAACTGTGAAAGTATTACCCTTGTTCAAAACCCCACATACCTTGAATTAGAAGATTTGGATGAACTCTCACTTTTGGGACTCTATTCGTACTCTTGAATGAGGGTTCTTGAAGCCCTTTACTTGAGAACCTTGAATCTTGACTCCATTTAGAAAATCTATGGTGGATTCTTGAGTTTCTTGGATGAGGTTTTGGATACTTAGGGTTTTTGTTTAGAGAAAACTTAAGAAAAAACTCATAGAATGCTTGTAAATGACCTTAATTTGGTTTTTCCATGGTTTAAAAGGCTTGGAAAAAGTCTGAAGTGCCTTTTTAACTTCTATACGAATTTGGAAAAGTTGAACTGAGAACCAGATTTTATGGCCCACCGTGATGCACCACAATCACGGAGGCTTACTGGAAATTGACAAATGGGAATCTGGTGGTCACCGCAACATGGAGCCATCGCGTTGTCCCACTGGTTGGGTCCTGGAACTTCAGCGCAATGCGTCACAATTGCGCTAGGCTACTGGAAATTAATAATTGAGAAATCAGGATTCTCCACGATTCGCCACTATTGTGGAGTTCCACTGGAATTTGACTGTTATCAAATAGACTTTCTCCGCGATGCGCCAAGCACTAATATGATGTTGTTTTACGACTAGGACTTATATTAGCCATAACTTCTTACCCTGGAATTGGATTTGGGCAAATCTTATATCGACAGAAAGCTTATTAAATTTCCCATAGAATAAAAAGTCCAAATTAGGGAAATTCTATACGGTTAACATGATACTTACTTCTCAATATTTTAGGACAAGAATTACGCCTCACTTGACATGCCCTAAGGCTTACTCTACGAGAGAATTTTTTGGGGTCTTACATTATCTCTCCCTTGGAAACATTCATCCTCGAATGTCGCTAGTTAGACTAAGAACATAGGAAAAACTGTGCTGCACTCTTAAATTCTAAACTCTTAAATTCCTCAGAAATTGCAAGAAATCATATAAGAATAGATACATATCTGCACTTTAGATTAGAAGGGCTGAATTAAGAAAGAATAATACCTTCGGCTTGATCTGAACTCGTGGAGCAAAGGTGTGGGTACTTGGCTCGCATGTCTGCTTCTGCCTCCTAAGTAGCACCCTCAACTGACTGGTTCCATCACAAAACTTTCACCAAGGGAACTTCTTTGTTCCTCAGTCTATGGATCTGAAAGTCTAGAATCTCTACAGGAATCTCATCGAATGAAAGACTGTTTTGAATATCAACACTCTCTGAAGGATCTACTACTATGGAATCACTAATATGCTTTTTGAACGTGAAGACATGAAAGAAAAGATGAACGACTATAAACTCTATGGGAAAGTCAACTTCATAGGCTACTTTACCAATACAACTCAAGACTCTATAGGGTCCAACATGACGGGGGCTAAGCTTTCCCTTTCTACCAAACCTCTTCACCTCTTTTATAGGTAAAATCTTTAGGTGCACCAAATCAGCCACCTAAAACTCAAGATCCCTTCTCCTCACATCGGCATATGACTTTTGACGACTCTGAGCTGTCTTCAATCTTTCTCTAATCAACTTCACCTTCTCCATAGCCTCAAATATTGCATCAGGTCCAACAAAAGTAGCTCTACCCACTTCAAACCAATCTATGGGTGATGTACATCTCCTACCATACAAAGCCTAAAGTGGTGCCATCTCGATGCTAGCATGGTAACTACTGTTATATGCAAAATTGATCAGTGGAAAACGCTCATCCCAACTACCTTTGAAATCTAGACTACACCCTCTTAACATATCCTCTAAAGTTTGGATGGTCCTCTCTGCCAGACCATCATTCTGCGGATGAAATGTGGACCTCAAATTAATTTGGGAACCAAGACACCTCTGGAAAGCTCTCCAAAACTGAGAAGTGAACTGAATACCTCTCTCCAAAATGATAGACAAAGGGACTCCATACAACCTGACCAACTCCTAAATATACAATCTAGCATAAGTCTCAGCTGTATAAGATGTATGCAGAAGTAGGAAATGCACTGACTTTGTCAATCTATCCACAACAATCCAAATAAAATCATGATGAAATTCCAAAAGAGGTAAACCAGTCACAAAATCCAAATTCACCTCTTCCCACTTCCAAGTGGGAATACCAAACTATTGCATCACACCACTAGGTCTTTCGTGCTCTATCTTAACCTGTTGGCATATTGGAAACTTTGCTATAAGCCCACTATATCATTCTCCATACCACTCTACCAATAGATTTCCCGCAAGTCGCGGTACATCTTTGTAGCGCTAGGATGAATAGAACATTGCACGCCATACGCTTTACCCATAATACTCTACCATAGATCATCAACACAAGGAACACACAATATACTCTGCAATCTTAGCACAACATCTTCACCTTAGGAGAATACCTATACTTTTTGGTCCTTAACTGGCTCCTTCAGTGTGACCAAACAAGGATCTCTATCTTGCTTCTCCTTCATTTCCGAAACTAAAGAGGATTTAGAACTGATATGCACCAAAGTGCTTACCTCAGCTGAATCAAGTAACCTAACACCCAATCTATCCAGGTAGTGTACATCACAAGCTAAATCTTTCTTACCTTTCTCTACATGAGTAACACTACCCATGGACAATTTGCTAAGGGCATCCACCATTACATTGGCCTTGCCCGGGTGATACAACAAACTCATATCATAGTCTTTTAACAATCCTAGCCACCTATTCTGCCTAAGAGTCTACTCCCTCTGAGTAAATACATATTGTAGGTTCTCATGATCAATAAACACATCAACATGAAAACCATAAAGATAGTGTCTCCATATTTTTAAAGCAAAGACCACAACAACTAACTCAAGATCATGGGCTGGGTAATTCTTCTCATGCGGCTTTAACTGTCTAGAGGCATAGGCTATAACCTTACCTCTTTTCATCAACACAAAACCCAAACCAATTCTAGAGACATCATAATATACCACAAAACCATCTATACCATCAGGCAAAGTCAACATAAGGGCTGAAGTAAGTCGAGTCTTTAACTCCGGAAAACTTTTCTCACAGGTAGCTGACCACTGGAACTTAACTTTCTTTTGGGTCAACCGGGTCATGGGAGATGCAATAGAAGAGAAACCTTAAACTAAACGGTGGTATTAGCCAGCTAGACCCAAGAAACTTCTAATATCAGATGGAGAGATAGGTCTAGACTAATTTCTTATAGCTTTTATCTCTTGGGGATCAATTCTAATACCTTTGGCTGAAATAACATGACCCAGAAAGGCTACAGACCTTTGCCAAAATTCACACTTACTAAATTTGGTGAACAACTAGTGACCTCTAAGAGTTTGCAAGAAAATTCTTGCATGATCATGCTCACTGCAGGAGTAGACAAACATGTCATCTATGAACACTATGACAAATATATCAAGATATTTCTTGAACACTCAATTCATAAGGTCCATTAAAGCTCCTTGGGCATTGGTTAGCCGGAAAGACATGACTTGAAACTTAAAATGACTATAGCGGGTTTGGAAGGCTTTCTTTTGAATATTTCATATCCTCACTTTAAGTTAATGATAGCTAGATCTAAGGTCTATCTTGGAGAAATAACTTGCACCTTGCAACTGATTAAACAGGTTATCAATTCTCAGAAGAGGATACTTATTTATTACTGTTACCTTGTTAAGCTGACCATAGTTAATGCACATACGCAAAGAACCATCTTTCTTCTGTACGAATAGAATAGGTGCGCCCTAGGAGAAATACTAGGCCTTATGAAACCTTTGTCTAAAAGGTATTGGAGTTGCTCTTTCAAATCCTCAAGCTCAGTAGTTGCCATATGGTATGACGGAATAAAAATAGGACGAGTGTCGAGAAGAAGGTCAATCCCGAACTCTATCTCTCTATCGGGAGGTACCCCTAGGAGATCTTCCAAAAAAAATCTAGAAACATATTAAATAGATCGACTGACAGAACAGTTGGAGCCTCGAACTTAGTGTCTTTGACTCTAACTAGGTGATAGATGCATCCCTTGGATATTAGCTTTTTTGCTTTGAGATAGGAGATAAAATGATTCTTAGGAGATACCAAACTCCTAGACCACTCAAAATATATATCATCATGCAAATTAAAACTTGACCACAAGGGTACGACCGTCTATAGATGCTTAATAAGAATAAAGCCAATCCATACCCAGAATAAGGTCAAAATCCACCATGTCTAACTCTATCAAATCAACAAGGACTCTATGAAGAATAATAATAGGACAATCTATATACACTTATTAAGTAACAACTGACTCCCCTACTGGTGTCGAGACTAGGAAAAGATCAGGAATCCTTTCGGGACTCATTTTGAAATTCACAACCACAAGTGGGGTCACATAGGAGAGACTTAACCCGGGGTCCAACAACATATAAACATCAAGATAAAATACGTGAAGCATACCAGTAATAATATCAGGAGAGTCCTCCTTCTCCTGAAGGGACGGTAAGGCATAAAATCTATTCTGGCGTTCACCGCCCGTAGTTCTAGATGAACTGCCCTGAACAGGGGCAGAAAGAGGGATATGAGCTGGTGTACTAGTAGTCTGTGCCTGATGTCGGTCATCTCTTGTCACCTGCCTAGTATGCGGAAAATCTCTAAGTCTATGGTCCTACTTTCCATAACAAAAACAACCCCTCAAATCTGCGAAACACTCACCGAGTTGATCCCTATAACACATAGTACAAGGAGGATAACAGGGCCTGTTACTAACACAGTTCTGTGACCTAAACATAAAAGACCTACTCCCTTGGTCCTGCCTACCTCTAGGCGCGGGAGCACTGTCTGATGAAGGTGCTAGAATTGACGGAAGTCTTTGAAATTGAGGGCGGTTTCCTCGATGGAACCTAGGCTAACTATACTTATGTTGCTCAGATTTAGTCCTCTTGTTACCCCTTACTCTGTCTCTCTCTCTAATCTTGTCCACTCTATCTATTGTGCATGCATTATCAACCTAGATAGATCGATATTTCTATGTAGGATCACAGTCCTACACTCTTTCAACACCAAACCAAAAACACCTATCACGAACTTACTCATACTAGCTCGGGTATCAGAAATCAAATCAGAAGGCTACTTTACCAATACGACTCAAGACTCTATAGGGGCAAACATAACGGGGGCTAAGCTTTCCCTTTGTACCAAACCTCTTCACCCCTTTTATGGGTGAAATCTGTAGGTACACCAAATCACCCACCTCAAACTCAAGATCCCTTCTCCTTACATTGATATATGACTTTTGACTACTTTGAGCTATCTTCAACATTTCTCTAATCAACTTCACCTTCTCTATAGCCTCAAATACTGCATCAGGTCTAACCAAAGCAGCGTCACCTACTTCAAACAAACATATGGGTGATCTACATCTCCTACCATACGAAACCTCAAGTGCTGCCATCTCGACGCTAGCATGGTAACTATTGTTATATTAAAACTTGATCAGTGGAGAATGCTCATCCCAAATACCTTTGAAATCTATTGTAAAAGCACTCAATATATCCTCTAAAGTTTGGATGGTCCTCTCAGCCTAAGCATCAGTATTCGGATAAAACGTAGAACTCAAATAAAATTGGGTACCAAGATCTCTCTGGAAAGCTCTCCAAAACTGAGAAGTGAACTGAGTACCCTTATCTGAAATGATAGACAAGGAGACTCCATATAACCTGACCAACTCCCGAATATACAATCTAGCATAATTTTCAGCTGTATAAGATGTATTCACATGGAGGAAATGTGCCGAATAAGTCAATCTATCAACAACAACCCAAATAGAATCATGATGAAGCTGAGAAAGAGGTAAACCAATCATAAAATCCATATTCACCTCTTCAAGAGGGAATAACAAACTCTAGCATCACACCACTAGGTCTTTGGAGCTCTATCTTAACCTCTTGGCATATTGTACACTTTGCTACAAACCCAGCTATTTCCTTCTTCATACCACTCTACCAATTGATTTCCCGCAAGTCACAGTACATCTTGGTAGCGGCAGGACGAATAGAATATTGAACGCCATGCGCTTTAGCCATCATTCTCTTCGTTAGATCATTAACACAAGGAACACACAATCTACCCTACAATCTCAGTACACCAGCTCCCCCTTAGGAGAAGAAATATACCTTTGGGTCATTAACTGACTCCTTTAGTCTAACCAAACTAGGATCTCTATCTTGCTTCTCCTTTATTTTCGAAACTAAAGAGAATTCTGAACTGCTTTGCACCAAAGTACTTCCCTCAGCTAAATCAAGCAACCTAACACCTAATTTAGCCAGATGATGCACATCATGAGCTAACTCTTTCTTACCTTCATCTACATGAGCAATACTACCCATGGACAATCCACTAAGGGCATCCGCCACTACATTGGCCTTGCCTAGGTGATACAACACACTCATATCATAGTCTTTTAACAACCCTAACCACCTCCTCTACCTAAGATTCTACTCCCTCAGAGTAAATATATACTGCAGGCTCTTATGATAAGTAAATACATCAACATGAATACCATAAAGATAGTGTCTCAAAATTTTCAAAGCAAAGACCACAACAGCTAACTCAAGATCATGGGCTGGGTAATTCTTCTCATGATGCTTTAATTGTCTAGAGTTATAGGCTATAATTTTACCTTTTTGCATCAACACACAACCAAAACCAATTTTAGAGGCATCACAATACACCATAAAATCGTCTGTACCATCAGGCTAAGTCAACACAGGGGCTAAAGTAAGTCATGTCTTCAACTCCTAAAAACTCTTCTCACAGGTACCTAACAATTGGAGCTTCACTTTTTTTTGGGTCAATTGGGTCATGAGAGACACAACAGAAGAGAAATCTTTAACAAAATGGTGGTAGTAGCTAGCTAGACCCAAGAAATTTCTAATATCATACAGAGAGATAGATCTAGGCCAATTTCTTATAGCTTCTGTCTTTTAGGGATCAACTCTAATACCTTTGGCTGAAATAACATGATCCAGAAAGGCTACAGACGTTAGCTAAAATTCACACTTACTAAATTTGGCAAACAACTAGTGACCTTTAAGAGTTTGCAAGAAAATTCTAAGGTGATCTACATGATCATGCTCACTGCGAAAGTAGTCAAAGATGTCATCTATGAACACTATGACAAACATATCATGATATTTCTTGAAAAATCGATTCATAAGGTCCATAAAAGCTCCTGGGGCATTAGTTAGCCCGAAAGATATGACTTGAAACTCAAAGTGACCATAGCGGGTTTGGAAGGATTTCTTTGGAATAATACA
This sequence comes from Capsicum annuum, assembly GCF_002878395.1. Taxonomy (NCBI): domain Eukaryota; kingdom Viridiplantae; phylum Streptophyta; class Magnoliopsida; order Solanales; family Solanaceae; genus Capsicum; species Capsicum annuum. Next base: position 55,119,776 of record NC_061116.1, on the reverse strand, counting down.
TTTCCTCACTTTAAGTTGATGATAGCCAGATCTAAGGTCTATCTTGGAGAAATAACTTTCATTTGCAACTGATCAAATAGGTCATCAATTCTCAAAAGAGGATACTTATTTTTGACTGTGACCTTGTTAAGCTGACGATAGTCAATGCACAATAAACCATCTTTCTTCTGCATAAATAGAATAGGTACACCCCAAGGAGAAATACTGGGCCTTATGAAACCTTTGTCTAAAAGATCTTTGAGTTTCTCTTTAAACTCCTTAAGCTCAGCAGGTGCCATATGGTATGGTAGAATAGAAATGGGACGAGTGTCGTGAAGAAGGTCAATCCCAAACTTTATCTCTCTATCGAGAGGTACCCTAGGGAGATCTTCTAGAAAAACATCTGGAAACTCAATAACAATACTAACTGACTGAACAGTTCGAGTCTCAGACTTAGTGTCTTTGACTATAACTAGGTGATAGATGCAACCCTTGGATATTATCTTTTTGGCTTTGAGATAGGAGTTAAATGACTATTAGGAGATAGGGAACTCCTGGGCCACTCAAAAACTAGCTCATCAAGGAATTAAAACTTGACCACACAGGTACGACTATCTATAGATGTATAACAAGAATAAAGCTAATCTATACCCAGAATAAGGTCAAAATCCACCATGTCTAACTCTATCAAATCAGAAAGAATAACTCTATGAATAATAGTAACAGGACAATCTATATATACTTGTTTAGCAACTACTGACTCCCCTACTAGTGTGGAGACTAAGAAATGCTCAGGAATCCTTTTAGGGCTCATTTTGAAATTCACAGCCACAAGTGGGGTCACATAGGAGAGACTTAACTCGGGATCCAACAACACATAAACATCAAAATAAAAAATGAGAAGCATACCAATAACAACATTGGGAGAGTCTTCCTGCTTCTAATGGGTTGGTAAGGCATAAAATCTATTTTGGCATTGACCGCCACCAGAGCTAGATAAAGCGCCCTGAACAGGGGTGGAACGAAGGACATGAGCTGGTGTACTAGTAGACTTTGCCTAAGGTCGGGCATCTCTGGTCCCCTAATTAGCATGTGGATAATTTCTAAGTCTATGGCCCTACTTTCCACAACCAAAAAAATCCCTCAAATCTACGAAACACTCCTCGGGATGATCCCTACCACACTTAGCACAAAGAGGACAACAGGGCTTGTTACTAACACTTTTCTATATCCTAGACATAAAAGACCTACTCCCTTGCTCCTAACTGCCTCTAGGCACAGGAGCACTAGATGATGAACATGCTGGAATAGATTGACATCTCTGAAACTGAGGGCGGTTTCCTCTATGGAACCTAGGCTGACTATATTCATGCTGCTCTGATCTAGTCCTCTTGTTACCCCTCACTCTGTCTCTCTCTTTAATTTTTTTTACCTCTATCTACTATGCATGCATCATCAACATAGACAGATTGATATCCTTATGCAGCATCGCAGTCCTACACTCTTTCAACACCAAACTAGAAACACCTATCACAAACTTGCTTATATTAGCTCGGGTCTCAGAAATCAAATCAGGAGCATACTTGTCAAACTAGTTAAACTTTAAGCAGTACTCCTTAACAGTCATAGAGCCCTATCTCAAGTCCATAAAATCCTTAATCTTTTCTTCCTTCATCTTAAGAGAAAAGAACTTGTCCAAGAATGCATCTTGGAACATCTGCCAAGTTATAGGAGCAACATCCTCACCTCTACCCTTCCTCCACGATACATTCCAGTTATAAGCTAGGTCTTTCAACCTATGAAACATCAACTCAACAATTTCTTCCAAAGAAATATGCATTACCTGCATGATCTTTCTCACCTCCTCAAGGTACTACTGTGGGTCCTTACCTACCTTGAAACCATAAAACTCTAGCGGATTTATTAGAATCAAATTACGAATCATAGAAGCAGCCACATCACCTCCTTGTGGATTTGCAACTTTGGCTTAGTTATTAGCCCAAACATTTACGGTGGCCTAACGCCTGAAAGGTCGATTGAAATTCAGTATGAGACAATGGCTCATTCAAGGGATCAATGGGCTGGGGTTGCTTATTATCATTTATAAGAGGGACAAATGTAGGCACAATGGAATCTGAAAGAAAGAAAAAACTTTTTCCTAAAATGTCTTGTAGCCTCTTGCTCATAGATGTGGTGCACTACACACCGATGATCAAAACCCTACTCAACTCATCTTGTTAGACTCCCTAGGACTCCTTTAAAGTGTTAGGATTTGATACTAAGTTTGTAACAACCCAAAATTACCTCCCGGGATGTCACACGATGCATAAGACTACAAGTAGCCTCAAGCTAACCCTTTGAGCCTATCACTTCTCATAATAACTCATTCAAGAAAAAATATACAAAAAATTTGAACTGTCATATCAAATGAAAGGAAATACGAAGGTAAGTCTCAGTCCAAATGACCACAATACTAGAAATCTCAACACAACCACAGTCTAGTAACTAGTCTGATAAATTCTCTACTACTCTATGAACTAGAGAGCAGTTGGGAGAAGTCCCCAACTAACTCAAACTGAATTGAAAGTAATGAGATAAACACTCAATTATTGAAATATTTAAAGATAGGCCCTCGAACCATGAGGACTCAACACTAGAGAAATGTAGACAAAAGGTACTTGGGAATTACTTATGAGGCTGGAACTGAGCACCTGAACCTACATTATTAGACAAAGTAGCACATAAATGTATATGTGGATCAGCACTTGGGAATGTACTGAGTATATGGGGGTGTATGCATTTACATAAAATAATATCAATACTCATTAATAAAATAATGCATGAAAATTGGAATGACTCATATGGCTTGAATAAGTCTAAAATATAAAGCTCATAAATCATGTTGAATGAATCATGTAACAAAAATCTTGTGAGTCATTATACTTTGTCTTTAAAATCTATACTCTTCTCTTATAATCATTAATCACAGGATGAAGGAAACATTAAACAATGCTTTCAACTCATGTATATATCTCATGAGGAGTAAAACTTCTTAAATGCTCAAGAACTTATAACTCTTTTGAACTCAAACACTTGGAACTCGGAATCATATCACTTTTGTTTGAAAACCAGTGATCAACTCATATGAGTAGAGAAAACTACTTCCGTTCTTTGGAAAATACTCAAAGTGGTACATTCATTTTAGAAAATATCTTGACCCAAAGCGTTAGGAAAAATATTCTATCTCAATGGAAAATACTTTAGTTTAGGGAAAATAACTTCTCTTAAGGTTGGTTCTCTTAACTGATATACACCATACAAGCTACCTGGAGTACAACGTATTGTCCTCCAAAGAAAAAAACCTCACATTTGGGAGAGGCTTCATACTCTTGCCAAAGTGTATAACCTCAACTCAGTGATCACTTATCTCGGTCTTGGGATCAATCATCATAGCCTCATGCCTAAAATCTCAACCCATGGTGACACGTAGTTCAGGGGTCAGAAACCATAGTAACTTACCCAACTCGATGCTAAATACTACTTTCTTTAGTTAATCTTACTCATCTCATGAAAATCAACTTTCATTATAATTTAATGGTTCATAAGAAACCAATAATCAAATCTGTAATCTAATGTTATAGAGTGGATTTCAAAACTCTATGACCATTAGGTCAAAACATTTCTCAATAATCTCAAAATACTCAAATCATAGGTTCTTATGGCATAATAGTTTACACAATTGCAAGTCTCAAGTAGGGCTTAGTGACCCAGAATTCCATCTCAAGTTCAAACTCATCATAATGCATAATAGATGGTATATAGATTCATAAATCATATAGAAATTTGGAATTTACAGCAATTTAGTTTATAATCTCAACATACTCATATACTTCAATATCTCAAACATTTCAACTATTAACTTTTCAAGCATTGAAATCATGAGGTATAGACCCAGCTGTAATATCTCAAGAAAACCTATAAAAATCATGCCATTAGACTCTAGATTCATGAAAAACATCAAAAGTTTCTAACCAATAACAATAGGTGAAAATCACCAAATCAATTTCATGTGAAATCTCATAAATTGCAAAGAATTATAGTTTAAATTAGCCTTTGGGCATAAGGGTGAAAGGATTACCCTTGTTTAAACCCCACATACCTTGACTTAGAAGCTTTGGATGAACTTTAACTTTTGGGACTCTATTCGTACTCTTGAATGAGGTTTGTTGAAGACCTTGACTTGGGAACCTTGAATCTTCACTCAATTTAGAAAATCTATGGTGGATTCTTGAGATTCTTTGAAGAGGTTTTGGATACTTAGGGTTTTCGTTGAGATAAAACTTGAGGAAAACCTCATACAATACTTGTAAATGACCTTAATTTGGTGTTTGCATGGTTTAAGAAGCTTGGAAAATGTCCAAAGTGCCTTTTTAACTTCTGTACGAAGATGAAAAAATTGAACTAGGAACTCGATTTTTTGGGCCACCCCGATACACCACTATCACGGAGGCTCACTGGATATTGACAAATGGGAATCTGTGAGTTACTAAGATGCGGAGTCAATGCATCGTCCCACTGGTTAGGACCTAAAACTTCAGCGTGATGCGTCACAATCACGCTAGGCCACTGGAAATTGAACATTGAGAAATTGGGGTCCTCCGCGACGTACCACTATTGTGGATTTCCACTGGAATTCGACAATTAGCAAATAGACCTTCTTCGCGATGTGCCAAGCACTAAAATGATGCTGTTTTATGACTAGGACTTAAATTAGCCATAACTTCTTACCTAGGTATCAGATTTAGGTGAATCTTATATCGATAAAAAAATTATCAAATTTCCCATGTGATAAAAAGTCTAGAGTAGGGAAATTCTATATGGTTAACATGATAATCACTTAAGGAGTTCTTTTCTTAATATTTTAGGGCCAGAATTATGCCTCACTTGACACACCCTAAGGCTCATTCTATGAGTGAATTTTGCAGGGTCTTACTGAAACTATAACGTTATAGGGAAAGAATTGCTAATGGTAGTTTATGATTTGGAAAATTCCATGTGTATTTATAAGGAACCAAGGTTATTATACATACCGACCATTCCACTCTATGGTATTTTATGGCTATAAAGGAGGCTAACCCATAATTAATTTTGAAGATCTTGATACTTTAAGAGTTTAACCTTTGAAGTCAAGGATCAAAAATGATGATAAAATTAAGTTGCAAACCACCTATCTCACCTTGAGTCTAACAATGCAAAGTTTAGAAAAATTTATATTTTTAAATCTTTTCCCAATATATTTAGCAAAAAAGGTGTTTCCTCCATTATACAAAGAAGTGTCATTGGTATAAACCCTATTTATTTAGGGAATTCACCAATGCAGTTATCCGTAGATATGTGATGGAATCAGAGAGGTGATCTGCTCTTTAGGCTTTCCATGCTTCTCATTTTTGTTGTCACCACGGTGGTGTGAAAACAACGGACAAATCTCTTAAAAGTGGTTTTTATTGGCCTACATTATATAAGAATGCTCATGAATTAGTTTTATCTTATGTTCAAACCCAAATGCAAAGATGTATTTCAAAGAGGCATGAGATGTCCTCAAAGCCTAATCTTAAGATGGGGTTGTTCGATTTGTGGGGCATTAATTTAATGGGCCCCTTCAAGATCGCATATAGATGCAAATATATGTTGGTGGTCATTGATTATGTATATAAGTGGGTGGAAGAAATCTCTTTGCCAAATAATGAGAGCGAAAGTGTCTTATTTTTATTGAGAAAGCATATATTTACAAGGTTTAGGACTGCCTAGGCAATAATTAGGGATGGACGTTCTCCTTTTTGTGGTTTATTAAGTTTACTTATAGTTCATTGTAGAAAAACTCAAATCCAAATAGGCTGGCCCTTTCATGGTGGTACATATTGATCCTAATGGTGTAATTGAGTTAGAGGACCATGAGAAGAAAAGATTCATGTAAATAGACAATGATTGAAGAACTTATAAGTTGGTGACCTTATATTTTCTAATGTTGAGACACTCTATTTCAAATTTGTTTGATTAAGAAGGAACACCGGCCATGACAATAAGTAACGTGCTTTTTGAGAGAAAACCCAAGTTTTACTTTCTTTTGTTTTAAATAACATTTGTTGTATGGTGTAGGTGTTATGGGGTTTGAATTTGGAAAACATGTTATAAGACAAGTTGGATTAGAAAAAAATGAGAGAGCAAGCATAAAGCTCCAAGGAAGTGACTTGGGAGATTTGCCAAACTCTTTGGTGAATTGCCAATGTCCTTGGCAAAAATCAATCTCCCAAAGCTTTTAAACTATGATAAAAGGCATTGATTTTTATTGGTCAGTGGATTAATAATGACTTTGGTGATGGAGTTATCCATCACCGAACTGGTTCACCTTAATAAGAACTCAAGGTTTGAAAACCATTAAAATTGGTGATATTTTTCATAGTTTGGTGCATGACCCATCATTTGGGCAATTGCTGTATGTAGTTTTGATGATGAGTAGAAGACTACAAGGGACCAGGTCCCTCGATATCCATGGCTGCAATACAACTGGCATGCGTGACTATACAATTTTGTCCTCTTGGGTAACAAACCAGTAGGTGCTGCTCATACTGATTAGGACAACTGGTCTAATGACATTTCTTCCCTAATCATCACTTCTCTTTAAAAAGGAAAAAAGATACTTCTTAATTAAACATTTTTTGCAAATCCAAAGACTAAAAGAAAGGCAACAAATATTAACTTATCATCAAAAATTAACTTTCCTCTCAAACCCTACTAGTCTCATTTCATCTCTCTTACCCTCAAAATCAAATGGTAGGTAATTCTACCTACTCAAACCCTGGTAAAAGTTGTAAGGTAGACAACACTCTATAAAATTAGGCTGAAAATTCCCAATACTCTAATCTTTCAACAAAAAAAGTCATAGAAAGCACCATCTTGAGTCTCTAACTAGAAACTGAGTCAACCTTACTCACCGAGTCATCTTACAAGATTTGAAACCCCTAAATGAGTCAGCTCTCATTGAACATTCCTCAACCCTAGAAATTTGTGTTCAACCAATCATAGTAGAGGATTCCAATTGATTCTTTAGGTCGCCAATCGGACATAAGATTTCTCAAACTAAGATTTCTCACTCCTCAAAAATCTCAAAAGTACCTAAGAATTCTTAGATCCCTGGGTTGTTGGAAAAATATCAAAAAGATGATACTTCTAAAAATTTGAAAAAACTAGGCTCTCCTATTTCCTATGATTCAAACCTTTTCTTTTCTCAGTTATGTGGTGAAGAAATAATAGTAAAAAGAGTTGATCTTTACTACAATGAGAACTAGGTGGCTGAAAATTTTCTTTTTCTTGCATATGATACCAAGGAAAGCTTTGGAAATGAAAAAGAATAGGAAAAAGGTTATTAGGATGAGAAATATAAGGATGAAATGCCTCTAAAATGGTCTGTGAAGAAGCTAAGGGGAAGTACAGGAAATGAGAAAGTAGTGGACTCTGAGGTGAAAGTGTCTAGATCTTACTCCACTAGAGGGTCTGCGATAAAATTGCTATCATAAGCAATGAACAAGAGTAAAAATTATACAATGAAAAGAAAAAGGCTTATAAAAATTGGTCCTATATTGGATAAAGGAGATATTTAAGTTGTGGAGATTGAGGGGGCAGAGTACATATGTTCAGAAGGTGTTGCAGCTATAGAGAAAAGAAGAAATGGGCTTTATGATGTTGAGAGGACCAGGTCCTCTAAGTAAAAGTCTTGTACCCATGCTGGAATAAAGCAGAAACACATAGCTGTCAAGAAAACGAAAGACTCTGAGGGACCTGGTCCCAAGAAGAGAACAACCTAGGCTGAAAAATTGAGAAGTAGTCCTATGAGAAGTAGAAAAGAATAATAGATAAGGTATGTGTCTAGATAAAAAATAAATAAAATGCTAATGACACAAAAGGTTCTATCTAGAAGAACATCTGATCCAAAGATCTATGAAAATCCTGGAATGATAAAGCTAATTGAGTATGTCAGACACCAAGGTTGGCTGTACTTGTTTGAGGAATCAGCCCCTACAGTGTTTGAAGGTGAGGTGGGAGAATTCTACTACTCCATGAAATTCTCAGATGATGGTTTAAGTTTGACTGCACAAGTGCAAGGAAAGGTTCTTAAGCTAGATAAAGAAATACTAGGAAAAATCTTGGATGATTAAGGTATCCATGGTAGGAGGAACATCAATAGTTAAAGAAAAAAAGAAGTTTCAAAAAAGTGATTATCAGCTGGTGTTTGAATTCATCAACAGGGTCCTATTGCCAAGGTTTGAAAAAAAACAATTGCCTCCAGTGTTGACTTGTTTTTTTATTAAATCCTTGGAAAAGTTTGAATTGATAAGTCTTACTGTTCTAATAATAGAGCATATTCATAAAGTGATTCATGAAAAGGAAGGCTAACATGTAATTCCATATGGATATATCTTGAACAAGGTGTTTGAGCATCATGGTGTATATGGAGCTAATGGAACACCTAGAACAGCCAAGCAGATGATCAACCTGACAACTATTATGGATAATAAATGTATAGAGGGAAAATATGCATTTATGTCTTAAGTGTCTGAGTTTCTAATTATTCAAGAGAAGTTGGGAATGGAAATAGAGCAGTTAAGGATCAAGTTGGCCATCGAAGATGCTGAAATAGTGCACCTGAAGTTGGAAAATTAGAAGTTGTCCTCTGAGGGATGAAGTTCCACTGATGAACTTGTAGCTGAAAATGCAAGACTCTAGGAAAAAGTGGTAGAATTGACTGGTGAAGTTCAAGAACTGAATGCTAAAGTAAAGTTTCTCACCAAATAGTTGTTGGATTTCTATAATTCTAAAAATACAAGAATGGAGATGTTACTTAAGTCCCTTTCCCCCCAATCTCTCTCTACCTAAGCCTTGTTATCCCTATCATCTAATCAATCATATGTCAGTGTCATATTTTGCTTCTTGTATTGGCTTTTAAAGATAATTGTTTTATGTTGATTATTTTATCTTGCTCCATTGGTGCTAACTTTTGTGAATGAATTTCTATTTCTGGGCCTCATTTGTCTCCTTTATTTTAAGTTGTTCTTCATAGTAGTATTGCCCTAGTGCCCATGAATTAATTAGCCTGTACTTATCTCTACTCTTCGTTTATTGTTAATCCTTTTCAATGATGCCAAAAGGGGGAATACTAACTTCATGTGTAAGGACCAGGTATGTGTGTGCACTCGTGTGTAGTGGATGGTGATTAGGGGAAGCATTTTAAAGGCACAGTGACAGGTGGAAGCAAATGTGCTTAGGGTTCTTACTGCAAGTAACAACAAGGTGCCAGATCCCAGTGTTTCATAATGGCAGAAGCATGATAATAGGGGGAACGTTCACCTTTATAGTAGTAATCACACTGATTAAATGTAATGAATATTCATTGATGCTCTCATTAAAATGGGGGAAACTTGCTATATGTAGTTTTTATAATGAGAAGATGACTACAAGGGACAGATCCCTAGATGTTCATGGCTACAATACAACTGTCACACGTGACTACATAGTTTTGTCCTCTTGTGTAACAAACTGGCAGGATCCACTTATATTGATTAGGACACCTGGTTCAATGACATTTCATCCCTAATTAACACTCCTCTATAAAAGGAAAAAATGCTTCTTTATCAAATGCTTTTTGCAAATCCAAAGAGTGAAAGAAAGGAAACAAAAACTCCATATAGATCTAAAGAGTGATAAAAGGCAACAAAAATACCATATTCAACACTGCTCAAGTTCCTAGTTGTATATGTTCGCTTAAATAGAGAGTGTCTTGAGTGAGTTCTGATTTGTAAATGAATTACTCCTGTTATAAGTGTAATGAAATTTTCTCTATGTTTAGAGAGAGCTTAGGTAGAGTTACCTAAGGTGGATATTGGTTAGAGTTAATCAATCTCAAAGTGTGACCTGATAATGCTCAAATTACACTTTTGAATAGGTGTAAGCAATCGTTGTCAATATAAAACCCAACTAGGTTGGGGTCGAATCCCATAGGGAATAGGGTGTGAACATTAATTTTTTTACGAAATACTTTACTGGTAGTTTATCGTTACCAAAAGTTGGGGGGGTTTAAAGTTCACAACATATCAATCTTCACTTTCTGAATTTGTACAGTTGTTATCAATATAAATGGGAAACCAGGTTTATGATTACCAAAGGTTTCGGGTATTGACAGATACCAGGTAATGATAGAGATCCTCAGAATGAGTAGAACAATAGAAAATCATTGACTATTATACTATCTGACTTATCTCTCGACCTCACCAGACAATTTATTATCTAATTCTCTCGAACTTAAATAATTTATCGATATCCAATCGGATATTATCTCAGCTAGATTAATCCAGTTACGGCATTAATCGTTAAACAGAAGGTTGGTAGCTTCTGAGTCCCTGTTGATAATTCCCGTCCTCTAGTCTATTTCTCTGTTAGAAGCAAATAAAACCTAAGGCATAATCTAATCTTTGCAACCACTAGATTTCAGTTAAAACCACAGAATTTCAAGATGTTCTACTACTCTTTGAATCCGTTAAACACCTAGTATCATATCAAACCCTAATCCTTAAATCCCATAACCCTGGCTAATGAAATTAGACGCTCATGATTTGACGAAGGAAATCACAGGTTGAATTCATGATGATAATAATAAACTTACGTATTGATGGAAAACAATAAATAATTTCTTCAATTAAATCCCAAGTTAGAAACCCAAGAATAGTTGATAAGAAAGAAACTAAAAATAATTGGCAAAAGTAAACAATGTACGTGTTTCTCCCTCAAAAATTCTTGTTTGAATAATGAAAACTTCTCCCTATTTAAAACCCTAAAAGACTGCTATTTATACTAAACCCTTATTAAGGAAATAAAATAACAAAATCACAGCTGGGCACTAATTTAGGTGACGCCATATTGGTTTTGGTCGTCAGGCTTCTGACGACATCTCAGATATGTCGTCAGAAGTCATGCCATCTTGACCTATTCTTCCTCACTCTAACGATGTCCTATGATGGCTTACCACACTTATTACAGTGTGTAGCAAATGTCGTTAGACCTTCAGCTTATTTCATCATGTTCTTCCTCACTCTGACGGCATATTCTAATGGCTTACCACACTTGTGACGACATATTGAGAATGTCATCACTCTCATCCAGCAACTCTTCTCCACTATTCTTCCTGACACCTTTTTCTGGTAGCTTACCATATCTCTGACGGCTTACAAGAAATGCCGTCAGACATATATCAGCTCACTTGTACTAGATTTACTATTTTGTTCATATCTCCTATGTTTTCCTCCCATCCTTGCTACAACTGCAATCACAAGAAAATGATAAAAAATAACCAAGAGTTGCTTAATACTTCGCAATTATTTCGAGTTAAAAGCCTCAAATGTGTTAGCATCTACTCACACATCAATACCTTCAACTTAAAATAATTGTTTGTCCTCAAGCAACCAAAACACAACTAAGAGAATACAACGAACATTCAGCAGTCAACAACTAATTCTTAGCTCAAAACTCAGTTTACCACCTCTAAGGTCAACCAACTCAAAACATTGTGCAATTTATTGAAAAGCAACAATGTAACACAAAGGCTTCTACCCATGGCATCACTATGTGCCAACAATCATGCATGTAATGTACACTATCCAAATAAGCATGTAACTTTGCAAGATACTAGTGTGCCCTCGCAACAAAGAAATTCCCCTTTTCTCTCATTATCAGAAATCAAGGTATAATCATGGAGATAATCATAAATACTCTCTAACTCAGAATAAAGTTCAACCAGTGTATGCCAAATACCATATGTTTTCCCTTATCGTCATTACCAAAGTGTCTAGATAAGTAAGCTAGGATCACTATAGGACTTTCTCAGGATTGTAACGTAGGCTAGGGGCTGGTATGGTATTAAACGACATTTAGAGTGACTAACCTCCTTAGCACTACCTTATCTTATGGGGTCTACTTATTAATCTCTTTTTCTCTCTTTTTCTTTTCTTGATCACACTTTTAGGATGGGTGCACTTCTTTTTATTCCAACAGATTTTCTTTACTTGCTCTTTTTCACCAATACCCAACCTTTTATTCTTCTTCTTTGATTCTTTCTCTTCTATTCTACCCTTCTTAATACCTAACTTATATGACGCATCCCTATGATATCCACCCTCAACTTAGGATATTTGCCTATGTTGAGGTGCACAGTGTCCAAGAAGGACCAGGGCCAAAACAGGTTCATTATAATTTAAAAAAGGAAGGTGATGGGTTTCATCAAAAGGAAATGGTCAATTTAGGCTCAAATAGGGACCAAGAGATATAATTCTTTACAGGGAAGGTCACTTAGGCTAAACGTGACTTAAATTCAAAAACACCCTATGATCCTTTCCTAACCCCTATCTATTAAGCAAGACAAAATGAACTGGGTAAGTTCTAGATTCAGCAATACCACAGGGAACACAGTAAGATCTCACACACACTTGGCACCCAAGCATTTCACTAACTACTACTTATCTAGTTCATGTAGTTATTCAGTTATGACTGTTAAGCACAAAACTAATGCCCTAACCAAATGCTCAATAGTCATAATTTGAGGCAATTCACACAGTCATGCAAAACAAACCTTCGGAGAGGTGTTCAAAATAAATAAAAGAAAAATTAATTGACTACCTATAGAACTTGCACTACTCCTAGTTAATTGTAGAATATGCTATAATAACATGCTAACCTACACCCTCAACTTGAAATTAAAACAAAATGAAACTAATGATTTAGGGCGTACCTAGTAGAGATCAAGTACGAGGATCATGGGGTTTTACCTCACATCAGTATGTCCAGTCGAGACACTTATATCTAAAGCCTGCTGTTGTGCTAGCTCAGCTACCACTGTATCTGAAGGAGGTGCACTGGATGAGGCTTTTACAGCTCTAACTCGGAGTGCCTCCTCTCTTCTTAAGTGGTCCTTTAGGTATGCTTGAATTTCTTATTTTAGGTTCTCTTTGTCAGTGATGCTACCTCATTACTTGCTTGAGTCATCTCTTCTGCTCCTATTTTCTGAGCGTTCTTCTTCTTCTTTGCCTTTTTCTCGGCTTTGCCCTCATTCTTATTATCTCCTTGTCTCTTTCTCTTTCCCTTTCTCTTTTCATCTTTATTTTCTTCTTCTGCACAGGCCCCTCAGTAAGATCAAGAAATTTTAATTCACCTTCGTCCTCCTCAGCCTTATCTTCCATTACTATAATACACTAGAGCTGTCTAATCACTCCAAACTCCATCTTCATCTACTTAAACTCAAATCTGAACTGTTTAAGCTCTGTACTCAAAATTTCTCTTTCTCACACATCAAATCAATTCTCCAAGTTAGAAAACCTAGCAGGAAAGGACACATAAGGATCAAGTATAGCCCTGATACTCTTATTTACTATAGTTGCAAACTGCTTGGCAAACTACTTTAGCTGAGCCTCACACTATTGAGTTTGTCTAGCGATTTTTCTGAAGTTTGGTAAGTTGAAAGCAAGTCCTGCTGGTGTTGCAGAAGCTGATGGAGCTGACTCAATTGCAGGCACTGAACCTGCCTGTGTTGAAGGTAGTGGTGGTACTACTGCTGCCTTAGGGGCTTGTGGCTCCACAGTAGGCATTGAACTAAAATCTGGAATAAGAGGCTCAACTGTTATCTCTAACCCCCTCTCAAGACTCAATGCGAGTAGATTTTCCTCACTTCTGCTTGGGTTGTGAGTCTTTTTAGCAGTGACATCCTCATCTACACCTACAATCTCAAGCATATTTACTACTCCACATAGCTTAGTGATCAGACACGGGAATAGATATGCAGTTTTAGGCGTAGACACCCGAATCTTTATCTCCTCAGCAATAATTTCACCAAAATCCAGGGACATCTCATTCAGTAGACTAGCAACTAGTATAGCCCTGTCATCTCCCAGTAGATTATCATTTTCTGTAGAGATCAAGTTTCTCTGCACTACGCCCCACCAGGATTTTGCCTGAGGTGTTAGAGAAGATTTGTAGATCTTTTCATTTGGGTTGGTCAACCAAATAGGCTCTCCCTCTGCTATATAAGTATCTAACCATCTACGTTGAATTGCCTTATCTTTCAAATGGGCATAGAATATGGGTGAAATATCCTGAATATTAAAGTTTGAACCATGAAGAAACCGGTTGAATGTTGTGTCCGAGATACTCACCATCTCTCCCATCACTGCCATTTTCTCCAGTAATGGCATGTTCGATATTCTCTTACCTTCCTATCATCTATTTTCTAGGTTTTCTTAGTAGTTTGTATAAAACTCTCATACTACTACTGGACTATAGAAATCTCCTATTCTGGTAGTCCACTCTAGGCCATAATCTTGGAAATTTTTCATCACCTCCGGGTAGTTGATCAACCCTTTGGTAATGATTTGTTTTTTTCAAACATAGGTATCCAAATAGATCTCCACTGAGTTCTATGCATACCAACAAGATATACCCTCTTATCTCCCAAAATGAGCCATCTGACATTATATTTAACCTCTGGGTTTTTGCATCTCACTACAGCTCTCTGAATTGGAGAATCATCATCACTTTGCCTTTCTGAGGATGGTGGTACCGATTCTGTCTCCTCAGACCCCTGCTCTTCAAATTTAGCTTTCTCAGACTCAGGTTGTTCAGACTCGGTTTTCTTGGAACCCTCTTGCTCAGAGGACTAACTCTTAGGTGGGGTAGTAGTTTCAGTATGATCACTATCCTCCACTTGAATGGGTTTAGGTAGAAGAGATGCCTTTGGGCTTGGTTTCTTTCTCTTCCACCTGAGAAGTGGTTCTTCATCTTCATAGTTGAGTCCTCATTAATAAGCTTCCGAACAACCTTTGCTTTGCCACTTTCTTTGGAGTGTTAGGAATCTTTCTCTTGGGTGCCATTTTTATTCCTGTAGCAAGTTAGAGTCAATTTTCAGTGTTCTAAATCATTTGAATAAACAAGATGCATCAGTGGTTGCTTAGAATCCCTGAAAAGGGTTTAATTCAGTTTTAGTTTAGAGGCTTGATGGCATCTCTAGTAATTTATCGTATTTTTAACGGCTTACCATAGACGTCATCAGCCTCAAGTAGTGACTACTAAAATTTCTCAACTTTTGACGACATTTTCTGGTAAGACGTCACACCTATGATGACGTATCAGATATGTCATCAGACCTTAATAGAACCTCATTTTTTTAATTTAACTTATGATGACATTTGTGGTAAGCTGTCACAGATCTGATATCCTACCATAAATGTCATCAGCTCAGAACACAATCCTTCAACTCTCTCTTTCGTTGATTTTTGACTTCAATTTCGACTTGATTTTGACTTAAGTTGAGTTCTTGAGTTGGTCTTTAGATCTTTTTCAGTTAGAACCCAGCGAAACCTTAGATTCAAAGTAGCTTGTAGTTCTTTAATCTGTTTAAGCTCCTTTGAACCAAGGTTGAACTTCTCCTATTATACATACCTAAAAGAAAGAAGAGTTTTAAGCATCGAGCACACCTGATTGTCAACTTGTACACTTCCTTAACAATGGAGCTTAGTTCGTATGAAGTGTGAGCTTGAGGTGAGAGAATGTGGATAAGAGAAGAAAGTTGGTCACTTTGCTTTCAATCCAATCTCTCAAGGGAAAGGTTTTCTTGCTTAGTTGTGATAAAGTTGGAGAAGGAAGGAAGATATTATATATTCTAGATAAGGAAGGAAATAACTAAACATAGAAACTAAATAAACTACCGGGAAGGTGAAGAGTTTAAGCCTGGGCCGGGTCAGATCCAACTTAACATCTGGGCCCGTAATACCTAACAACATAGAAAAATACCGTTAGAGTTGTGGTAACACGTTAGGCAATATCATCAGGGTTAGGTAGGAACTTCTTCATACTAGACCTCTCGGAAGTTATTTTCTGGTAAGCCGTCACATGTGTGATGTCTTACCATAAAGGTCGCTAGGGTCCATTTTAGAAGATAATCTTGATTTCACCTTCTAGGTATTAAAAACTTAACTATAAGAATAAAAACTAACCTAAAAATAAATGAAAATAAAATTTTGGGTTGCCTCCCAATAGCGCCTGATTAATGTCGCGGCAAGACTCAGTTATCTTGGCTACTCAGACTTCACCAAGACATCATACCGATACCTTTTTTCATCCATGTAGAATACATCCATGACTGCGAATACACTTATCTCTTCTTGATTCACTGTGGATGAGCGCATTTTAAACTTTGCTTTATTTTTGCCAACTCAAAACTTGAGCTCATTGAGCTCCAAATCAACTAGCACTCTCCTTGTGGACAATAATGGTCTTCCCAGAATAATAGGCACCTCAAAATAACATCATAGTCTAGAACCACAAAATTCGCAGGGAGAATGAAGTCGTCCACTTTCACCAGCACGTCATGTAGAATACCCACAGGTCTTTTGATTGACCTATCTGCCATCACGAGTTGCATGTTTGTAGCAGTAGGTGCCCTTAAATTAAGAATCTTATAGACGACCAATGTCATCAAATTAATACTTGCGCCATGGTCACACAAAGATTTCTCAAATTTCACGGATCCTACTGTGCATGGAATAGTGAAAGCACCAGGATCAGGCTTTTTCTGTACTAAGGACTGTGACGAAATAGCACTACAATGGTGGAGATTTTCCACCGTTTCACAGCTTACTTTCCTCTTCTTTGTCAGTGGATCCTTCATAAATTTAGCATAGCTCGACATTTGCTTAAGTGCCTCCATCAATGGCACCGTCACTATCAGTTGTTTTATTACTTCCATGAACTTGCTAATTTTTTCATTATCTTCTTTCTTCTTCAACCTCTACAGAAATAGAGGTGGTGGTCATGGCATTTGTTTCCATACCACTTCCTCTTTCTTGTTTTCTTTCTCTAACATGTCAACAAAGACATCCACCTTATCAGACTCCAGTGGATTTCTTCCTTCTGATTCATCAACACTTACCTCCTTCTCCACGGCTTTGCCCATAGAAGGGCCAGATAATTTATTACCACTCCGAGTGATAAGCGCCAAACAAGAGCCATCAGTTCACGGGTTTTGAACTGTATTACTACGTAAAGTGCCCATTTTTTTCTGGTTCAGAGTAGCCAAAAGTTGGCTCATCTGTTGCTCCAACTGCTTAATAGAAGCAGAATGTGAGCTAACTAACTGACTAAGGGTATAAAACTCACTTTACATATTAGTTACCCCTAATTTAGTAGCTTCAACTCCCTTCAACAACTTTTCCATCATGTCCTCCATGGACATCTTGCCTGAACTAGTAGATGCAGCATCCCAAATTCCAGGAAGAACATACAAAACACTTCTGTTATTATTATTTCTCCAATATCCCTGATCCTTATCTTTATAATCAGGCTTGTCATAGAATGTCCGACCTTGGTTCCCTTGGCTATTGCCTCGGAAACCCCCCCGATTACTCAAATAGTTGGCCTTAGCATTAGCACCTGCAGATACGGTACCTTGAGTATCTACAACCTTAATAATTTTAGTCTTGTCGGATAGCAAGTGCTTAGCTAGCAAGTCCATCTGCGTTATTAAGTGGGCCATATCCTGATCTCGCTCCCCATCCTTTCTACGCTGTTTTGTAGTATACCACTAGCAATCATAGGGCTAGAAACTACAGAATCCCTACTGTTCCAAGCTTGAATTTGCTTGGTCATTCTATTTAGCATGTCAGAAGCGTCTAGAAAAGAGAGGTTAATAAACGAACCACCTGCAGCATTTTCGAGTATTGGCTTAGTCACAGAGTTGAAAGCTCTGTACAGGGTCTCTATCAAATGCAAGTCTATCATATTATGGTTTGAAAATTGTGCAAGTTTTTTCTTAAACCTTTCCCAAGTCTCGTGCAGTGCTTCAGTCAGAAGTTGTCTGAAGTTGCTAACCTCGTCCCTTAACTGTACCCTTATGGAGGATGGAAAGAAATATTCTAGGAATGCATCTTTCAACTGTCTCCAGTTGGTTTTAGAATTAGGCTCTAACTTATTCAACCACATTGTTGCCTCTCCAGACAAAGATAATGGAAACAACCTCAATCTGATTGCATTCTGACTTACTCCCAGATTGTCAAAGGATTTGCAGATGGTGATGAAGTTCACCAAATGTATGCTAGGATAATCACCAGGCAAGCCTCCAAATAAACCCTTCATATTTAGGAGTTGGATCATGGTACTTGTTATGCTAAACTTTGCACCTGGTGGCAACAGTGGCAGGATAATATAC
The DNA here is from genome assembly GCF_002878395.1 of Capsicum annuum. Lineage (NCBI taxonomy): Eukaryota > Viridiplantae > Streptophyta > Magnoliopsida > Solanales > Solanaceae > Capsicum > Capsicum annuum. Next base: position 55,101,502 of record NC_061116.1, on the reverse strand, counting down.
CTATTGCACCAGCTCCGTCCATTCCTTCATCATCATCATCAGCCTCATAATACATAGGTTATTGACCATATCAACCTCAAGCTGAATGATTTCTATTGACGTTTCGCTGCACTGGTGCAGCAACTTGCTTTGCTCTCTTTGGGTTTTGAGGATTCCAAAATTCCTCATCACCCAAGTCCTCATTATCAGGGTTTTGGTGATGTGCTTGTTGACCCAAAATTTGAACATTCACCTAAGCCCTGGCTATAGCTGCTAATCTTTCTACTTTCTGTTGTTCAGCCATTATTCTAATTAGTTGAGGTTCTGGGTTGATTGGTAATAGTGGTGTGCTGGAACTTCTCATTTTTGGCATAAACAACACAGTACCTACAATAAACAAAAACAATAAATAAACATAAATCAAGGAAACTTAACTATTAGCAAATTTTTGGACACAAAATTTTTAGTCTACAACTGTATTCCCTGGAAACGGCGCCATTTTTAATAAAGCTCAAATTTCACTCTTGAATGGGTGTAATAGATCATTGTTAATATAAAACACAACTAGGTTGGGGTCAAATCCCACAAGGAATAGGGTGTGAACGTTAATTTGTTTAAGAAATACTTTACTGGTAGTTTATCATTTCCGAATGTTGGGGGTGTAAAGTTCACAATATATCAATCTTCGACTTATGAATTTTTAGAGTTGTTATCAATATAAATGGGAAACCAAGGTTATGATCACCAAAGGTTTCGGGTATTGTCAGATACTAGGTAATGCTAGAGATCCTCGGAATGAGTAGAACAACAGAATATCCCTAACTATGATACTACTTGACTTATCTCTTGACCACACCAAACAATTTATTATCTAATTCTCTTGAACTTATATAATTTATCTTCATCCAATTGGATGCTATCTCAGGTATATTAATTCAGTTAGGACATTAATCATTAAACAAAAGGTTGGTAGCTTCCGAGTCCCTGTTGATAATTCCCGTCCTCTAGTCTATTTCTCCATTAGAAGCAAATAAAACCTAAGGAATAATCTAATTTTTGCAACCACTAGATTTTAGTTAAAACCACAGAATTTCAAGATGTTTTACTAATTTTTGAATCCGTTAAACACCTAACATCATATCAAACTCAAATCCTTGGATCCCATAACCCTGACTAATGAAATTAGCCTCTCATGATTTAACAAAGGAAATCACAAGTTGATTTAATGATTATAATGATAAACTTAATTATTGATGTAAAACAACAAATAATTTTTTCAATTAAATCCCAAGTTAGAAACCCAAGAATAGTTGATAAGAAAGAAAATAAAAATAATTGGCAAAATAGAATAATGTACGTGTTTCTCCCTCCAAAATTCTTGTTCTGAATAATAAAAACTTCTCTCATTTTAAAAACCCTAAAAACTACTATTTATACTAAATCCTAATTAAGAAAATAAAATAACAAAATCACAGCTAGACTTGGATTTAGGTGACGCCATATTGGTGTTGGTCATCAGGCTTCTGACGACGTCTCAGATATGTCATCAAAAGTCATGCCATATTGACCTGTTCTGCCTCACTCTGACGATGTCCTATGATGGCTTACCAAACTTATGATGGCGTGTAGCAAATGTCGTCAGACCTTCAGCTTATTTCACCATGTTCTGCTAACAGAATATTCTAATGGCTTACCACATTTGTGACGACATATTGAGAATGTCGTCACTCTCATCCTGCAACTCTTCTCCACTGTTCTTCCTGACTCCTTTTTCTGGTACCTTACCATATCTCTAACGGCTTGTAAGAAATGCCGTCAGACTCATATTAGCTCACTTGTACCAGATTTTACTTATTTTGTTCATCTTTCCTATGTTTTACTCCCATCCTTGCTACAACTGCAATATCACAAGAAAAAGATCAAAAACAACCAAAAGTTGCTTAAGACTTCGCAATTATTTAGAGTTAAAGGCCTCAAATGTGTTAGCATCTACTAACACATCATGTCCTTGGAAAAGTTTTCAAGATGAGCTTATAGTAGTGTTATTACAAGTTGAAAGAAACTATAGTTAGGTTCATTAATTTTTGTAATCAAGAGTTTGATTATAGTGGATTTTAGAGGTGCTTGTGAGGGCAAGCCATGGTTTTTTCGCCCTTGATCAAGGGGGTTTTGATGTTAAAATCTTGGATTTTTATTCTTTGTACACTGTCTTTTAATTCCTAGTTACTTTACTGTGTTTTGCCTGCAATTGACTTTGATGGACCTAGTCCCTCACTATGTGGTGCAATCCATAGGGTTTCAACAACAATGTATATGCCAAGCACCAAACTCAGTTGTTTCTAGGAAGATAAGATGATTTAACTTTTCAACTTATGAATATTAGTATTCTTTATATCATTTTCCATTCCTAATTTTCCTCTTAACTCTCACTGGCCCTCTACACACACAAACACTCAAACTCATTCTTAAATTACCACTACTACTATTCATAGTCACACCACCATTGTTGCCTTAACCACTATGTTGGAGTTCATAAAACACTATTCTCTCATCCCTCTTAAGTTAAATTTTGACTCTAAATCCAAAGGTTAGACCAATTGTTTACTTCAAATAGTGTTGGTTGATTTGTCTTTGTTGGTTATGTGTTGTCCATGGTACCGTAATCATATTTCTTAAGTTTAGATTTGACAATATTGAACTTTTTTGCTTAAGTTTTTTTCAAATGGTTCATGGATGTCTAGGGTTACTTAATTTGGTTGAATTTAGGATATAAAATTATTAATCTTGTTGAAATCAGGGTTGGTACTTATTGAGTTTGGTGAAATAAAATTTGTACTTGAACTTGTTCGTGAATGTAGTGAAATTTCATGCATATGGGTTGAATTTTGCTTGATTTTGAATGTCGGTTAGCTTGAATTCAATGGGTATGTACTTTGAATGAGGGGTAGATCAAATTGATATAATTTTTTAATAAATTTTTGGGTTAATCTTTGAATTGGATGTACATGCTAATTGTGTGTTACAATTATTTGGAAAGGGTGTTGAATGAATTGCTTAGATGGTGATTTAGATTCAAATAATTTTGCCTGATGATAGATTGGGTGACGTCATTCTTAAGAGTAAAATCATTAAATTTGTGTCATTGGTATTAAAACCTAGGGAAGATTGAGTACCCATGTCCATTTTTGAGTTGAATTTCCATGAAAATAGCTTGTCGCACTTGAAAGGTCAAAATGTTTGGGGAGGATGACTTTGGTGATAGGGTAGAGAACATGAACTTCATGGGGGATTGCCAAAGTTCTCAGGAAGTATCACCATAAATCTTAAGAATATTGTGAAACTTTAACTTTTCTTTGCCAAACTCGACTATCCCAACTATTTAATTCGAAGATAGAGGTAGTACATCACCAAACTCTTTAGCAATTCGCCTAAGTACTTTTGTGATGAACTCCTAAAATGTGTTATTTTTGTGATAGATAATCCTTGCCTAGTATATTGATTATCTTGTTTATAGATATAGTTCAACCAAAGAAGCATATCGCCAGGAAAATCACCTACACTCCTCCTACCACCTCAAAAATCTCAAAAGGATCCTCAATTCTGGGTTATACTCAACTAGGAAAATATGTTCATAAGAGGAAAAGGGTATAATATCATAATTCTAACTCCAAGAGGTATAACATCAGTACTTCAGAGAAGGAAAACATACTCCAATTCATGAACCCCTTAATACTTGGGGAGATGAGCCTACCAAGAAGTAAAAAAAGGATGACTCAAGCTCCAATATAGCCCTAAATCCTCAACTCATGGTCGGCCATCAAATTCTAAATCAATTCAAATTTTTAAAAAATGCACAATGGTTGAATAACAAAGGTTTTATATAGAAGGATTAGAAGTCAAGAACCTGAGAGTTTTGGATGTTATAAAGTAACATAGGTTCGAGCAATTCGTCAAGAATTTTAAACCATATATGATGATTTGGGTAAGGGAATTTTATGAGGTATACAATAAGTTTTTTCCTTCTAAGAGGAATAAATAAAAACCTCAAATAACCAGATAAAAGTGATTGTTAGTGGTGTAAAGGTTAAGTATGATAGGGCATTGATAAACATGATATGTCTTGACTCCCTCAACACTTCTCATTACTTTAAACTCTATGCTAAAAAACACACTAACGATTTACATGGTGGGTTAGTGTAACGCCCAAAAATTGAGTCCCGATACGTCACACGGTGCTTAGGGTCACAAGTGACCCCAAGCTAACCCTTCTACTAGCATAACTCATAAGCAATTGAATAAAAATACAAATCAGCAGAAATTAACACTTTTTTGAATCTGATCGATACAAAAATGAAATTTTACAGGATTACAATTCTGTATTTACAACCAAAACTGATACGAAATACATCAACTTCTACTGACTATCTATGAAGCATCTACTAGTACTGACTGTAGGTAGCAGGGCCATGACTCCCGACTAACCCAATAGTCATGACTCCTGACTAACCCAACTCAATAGAATATATTCATTAAATCTTTTAAGAATAATGACTTTCTCAAACTCAGCCTTTTAAGCAAATATGTTTTCATCTCAGATAGAAGAGTACACACACACATATTGGGAGTCTCTCATAACCAACATAAACCATGTAGCTACATGGAGTCCAACGTCTAACCCACATTTGGGAGAGCTGTCCTATCCTTTCCATCGGAATAGGACCTTAATCTTTTATTCACTAGTGATCACTATATATAAATCATTCTCAGGCTCACAACCTACTGAGACACGTAGTTCTAGGGATGTACCAATCCTGCTATACCTCCCGCTCAATTCTAAAGACTACTCCCGGACATAGCTCAGATCTTTTCAACAGAAAACCCACTAATAAATATTTCAACAATTCACAACGGGAGCCATCATGCTACCCCTTTCATAATAAATCAATAAAATAGGATTTATTTTCTCATCTCAGTTTCAAAAACAACCCTTTTTACGACCAAAAGGTCAAAGCTTCTTTATCATCTCAAATTATTTAAACTCAAGGTGTTTATAACGCATGATTTTCTCAAAATAATAATCTCAAATAGAGTTCCAAAAACCCATACATCAATATCACCATAAAACCTTCTAAAGTTTCATACTTTATGACATAAGTACAAAAATAATCACTTAAAACTTAAAATTTCAGCTTTATAATCATACATCATTGTAAAGAAAATTAGTTTTGGAATTCAAATCTCATTGTGCTTATAGCACATAATTTCTCAAAGTACAATCCCAATTAGGAATCAAGGTCTCATGTATCAAAATCATATTAAATTTTCTCAAGATTCATGCTTTTCATCATAAATATATATAACTTACTTTAAAATCGGAAAAATGCAACTTTATGTACAAAAATGTCATCATTCTCATTCAATTCAACTTCAAAAACATAGAGAGTATCATAATCTCATGTAAAACCATATAGGGTATAAATTCATGCTTCAAATTCATATCAAAACATGTAAAATCATGTATATTCATAAAAGAAAAATCAATTTAGGCACAAGAACGAAAGGGTGTTCTTGTTGAAAAACCCCACATACCTTAAACTTGAAGCTTTGAATGACTTTCCGAATGACGCAACGCTATTCACGAACTTTTGGGTGTCACTCGTAGACTTTGTAACGGGGATTCCGAATATGTAAAAATTATGGAATTCTCACGGTTGAATCTCTAGCTATTGGGATTTATATATTGAAACCATAAAGGTTGTTATTTGTGATTTTGAGAGAAAGTAAACTTATTTTGGTGTTATGGGAGTTTAGTCCCGTGTTATAGACATATATAGGGGTGTTTTTGGCACTTGGAAGTGAGGTATGTGGCGTACAAACCATGGCAGACCTTATGGTATGCGTCGCACACCTTATGGAAGACATTTAAGTGTGCCTCGCACTTCAAATCTCACACATTTGATTGGGCGGCATATAACCCATCGCACACCCTACTACCTCTCACAAAAATGGGCATGACTCCTCTCTCGAGTATCGGATTTTTGTAAAATAGGTATCGTTGGAAAGATAATTCAATTATATACAATTTGATAGGTATTAGGATGAAAAATTACATGTATATTAACGGATATTTATGTTTGAAGTTGACTCTTGTAGAATTGAATGTCAAAATTTGGATGAATCAATTGGTCTTAGCTCAACCTTGTTCTATGTCATTGCTATAAATATTTTCCACCTCCAAACTACTCCATAGACTAGCATAATGATCATGAAACTTGTATTAACATGATAATCACTTGGATTAGATCTTAGACGTGCAGGAACAACAGTTAGAATTCTAGCACGAAAATACGGGGTTTTACATTATCTCCCCTTTGGGAACATTCGTCCTCGAATGTGATAATTAACCTAAAACACAGAGGAATATTAGGCTTCAAGATATCATATGTAACTAATAGAACTGAATCACTGGATATCAAGAATAATGAGCTACTGAACTGGTCTACGAGTGCATGAATCCTCAAGAAAAATTACTATATTGCTAAGATAGAAACGAGAGTGTCAACTTATGAGTAACCATTACTTGGTACTGATCTGATCTCATGAGAAAGGATGAGAGGTTTATGACATGAAAACTCGGGGTATTACAACATCCCTCTCTTAGGATCGTTTATCCCCGGATGATAATAATTTGATGAAAATACTAGGAAGAGACTGTGACACTACACAGGATACTTATGAACTGAATCATGACTTAATATCTGAAACTGAAAATGATGCTTGAACTGAGCGGAATTCATAATTTAATAGGACACAAACACATTGCCTCTTGGAATGTACATATATATAAGACTGAAGATAGTAAGACTAGCTGGAAAATTAAGAATCTATAGGATCTTATCTCCTTGCTTGTTAAACTAGATTACAGGCTATATGAACTGGATTATACTAACTACCCATACTCAAATGGAGTATTTCTTTAGAACTTTTCTACGGAATTCTATTGACATTAGGGAGCGAAGAATTTTGGGCATGCTCTGAACAAGAAATTTGACTAAGGAATTACAACATTGATATAACTCTATAGCATGGAATATAATTATATAACTCATAAACTAGGATAGGATTGCTAGGCCGTAGGCAACACAACTTCTTACTTTCAAGCATAGCATCACTTCTCAAATGCTCTCTCAACTATACTATTCCCCTTAAATACTATATTCATTTTATTCAACTTATAATTCTAATATTGGTACTGTGAAATCTTTCTACTAAGGTCTAAACTAAACTAAGTTCTCTCACCATGATCAAGCCTAATACTAAATCACAAAATACAACATGCCAAACCACAATGCTAGTCTAAACCACAAGGTTCAATATTCTATATCTTCTAAGTGCTCACACCCTAAGCATAACACGCCTTACCACTTCAATGACTAATTTAAAACTCTTGATATGGATTCACTAGTGCATATTGCATTCATCATCTTACACCTAACATGACATTCAAGCCTATCATTAAAAATCACATATAACTTTAAGGAAAATACCCCTAAAGGCATACTTTGCATATTCTCTAAACCTTTATCAACAACAATTTTCTTGCACTATTCTTAAAAACATACACATAATTTTTAACTAACCATGAAGTGTATCAAAGACTTGGCCTCAATCTTACTTCACACTTTAGCCTTAGATAGAAAGCACAAATAATCTTTCTTAATGAGGGTCATCAACTCTCTCACATATAAACCATTGCTTATCCACTATCATCACTACTATCTTTACATAGAAAGAGGTCAACGAAGGGCTAACACATATGAACCAGAAGCACAAAAACTAAAATACATAACATTAACACTTATCTTTGTCTTAAGGAATAAAATATCAAAGGCATCAATTCATTAAAGAAATCTAAGATGAGGACATTCATGATATAATATGAACTTCTCTAGTATCATGAGTTTAAAAACTGGCCATACTCTGAAATATGAGTTTATACTTGTCATGAGATATTCAACATAAGACTGGAGTTCATAGATTCATAAGAGATAACTCGAATCACAGAGTGAAGCTGTTACATGCTTGCTAGAAGCTGAGAATAGGCTTAAGCACACATGATAGGTATAAGCATAGGCCTGTGGCATGGATTTGTCAAGAAAGTTATGGATTTGGTGTTGTAATGAATGAAATCCAAGGAATACTCTAGAGTAAGAAGGGATCAGTATCTCCTCATAACTTATTATTGACATGTATCACAATCTAATTCTCAAAACTCGGTTTGGTTCTTCACTAGCCATCTCCCCCTTAGGTCAAAACTTGTATTCTAAGTATGATGGTCTACTCCATCTTCTCGAGATTAAGCCATAATTTCATCATTCTATTATCTACACATAAATGCTAAAATCACCAGAATAAACTAGCTTCGAACTTACCGATTTCATTCTTGAACAACCTATCTATATGCCATCCTTAATTCCCAGCTTCAATAATTATTATCAAAGACTTACACTCTTATTTGCAACCATATCTACATCTCTAATCACATAATCATAGCCTACCAAGATCACACTTCTATACTTATATTGTTCCCAAACTATGAGAATAAAATCATACTAAAAAGACTCAATATCTTAAATCATAACTCCTTAACTTTTCTATCAAGAATAACATAAATTATCTAACTAGCCTTTCTCCACCTAGAAACTCAACGTTACTACTAACCACACAACATATAATAATCCTTAAAAAAATAATGCAGCCCCATAGCACCTTGGACACACCTCTACACTATACTTAATTACGAACACATGATCTTATACTCTTGCATACACTGTTCAGTCCTACTAGATCACCTCCGTATAACTAGCATCAACAACAGAACCATCAACTGTTCAAACTTAATGTCTAGAGCTAAACATGAGTGACAACCCAATCTCACACACAATTTTCACTTCAAAACTATAGAACATAGCATTAAGAAAAACTAGTACACAATGACAATCGATCATAATCATATGGCCTATCTTATTCATAATTTGTTAACACATCCTCCTTCTTTACATCATTACTATTTACCCATCTTTACACCTAAATTACTTTCATATCTCTATAAATTTCAACTAAACTTCCTTTTGAAATCTCAGAAAAGCCTAAATTAACAATACTCAACCACTAAGTACTTCCATCAAAACCTATACTTTCCTAGCACAACAAATACCATCAATAACTCTTTTGATACTTCAAGCAAACAACAATCCACCTGAACTAATAATCTCCTTCTGTAACTTCACTAAACTAACAAACAAGGGTATATCACTTCATTACTAATTCAATCATAAGCAAAAATTCAGCTATACATATTCAATAAATCACCCTTAGCACCATTCTTGCCACTATACTTCTAAACCCATAAGTTCAACTAACACAAGACTTTGAACTAAACATTAATACTTCTGTCACTACACAAAAATCCATACTTTCAACTAAAACCAGAACAACAAGATAAACAACAAGTTGCTAATGAATCAAAATAGGCCTCACACGATTTCACTAGACTTTGGTTCTGGGTTTTGATTAACAAAATTATATGAATAACAAAGAAGCTATGTTAGTGAATCGAAAGAACCCCACACGGCTTCACTAGACTTTGATATTTCACAAACATAATGATAACAAGATTACATAATATAAGAGATAGAAACATGACACATAATATTCAATGATCTAAGAATACACCTTACTCTGTCTTAATTGAATAACTCATAAGAATGAGGGAATAACTTTCAACTTAAGGAACTTAACACACTAGAGAGCTCCTCTCAAGCCCTTTGTGTAACTTTTAAAATTTCTGCTAGAAAATATTGAAGCATTACCTGGGGAAGAACTGGAGCTTACGAATCATGTTATCTCAAGAATAATACATAGAGAGAGAAGTATAGATTAACATTGTAGATTCTGAGGAGAAATCTAAAAGCACATCTAACTTAGGCTTAGTTCATGACTTTTATGAACATGAATAAAGTACTTCAATCTTCAAAACTCAAAAGCACTGATGGGATACTTTCTATCTCTCTTACAATCCTATAACTATCTATGGAGAATTAAGCTTAATTGTTTCTAATACTTTGAAAATGAGGCAGAGTTGGCCAGAATAGAGTAAGATGAGAATCTATATAAGCTTCTTGGAGAACCTTTTATAGCATGATCTTAGACTTGAAAGAAGGGAAATATTTCCTAAATGCCCTGTAGCCTCTTGAAAAAAAGTACAGACATCTCCGTACCGTTCCGCAAGACTCTACTAGACACCACTTCATAGATACCCAAGGACACTTGAACTCTGTGCTCTGATACCAAGTTTGTAATGCCTCAAAATCGGGTCCCGAGATGTCACACGATTCTTAGGGTGGCAAGTGACCCTAAGCTAACCATTCTACCGGCATAACTCATAAGCAACTGAATAAAAATACAAATTTATACAAATCAGCAGAAATTAACTCTTTTCTGAATCTGATCGATACAAAAATGGAATTTTATAGGATTATGGGGGTGCAATGCATATATAATATAATATCTTAATATCATCACAGTTTATAAAATTATGCATGCTAATATAGATGATTCATTTGGCTCGAATTAAATCATTGAAATCATGGATGAATAATACATGTAAAGTTAAACAAGTGAGTTATTACAATACGTTCTCAATTCACTTTCATCTCAATTTCAAATCATCAAAACAATCAAATCTCATGTCAATTCTCTTTAGAATATATTCATTAAATCTTTTATTCACTAGTGATCACTATATATAAATCAGCCTCAGGCTCACAACATATAGGGGCACGTAGTTCTATGGAAGTACCAATCCTACTATACCTCCCGCTTGGTGCTAAAGACTACTTCCGTACTTAGCTCAGATCTTTTCCAAAGAAAATCCACTAATAAATATTTCAACAATTCACAATGGGAGCCATCATGCTACCCCTTTAATAATAAATCAATAAAAGTGGATTTCTTTTCTCGTCTCGGTTTCAAAAATAACCCTTTTTACGACCAATTGGTCAAAGCTTCTTTATCATCTCAAATTATTTAAACTCAAGGTGTTTATAACGCATGATTTTCTGAAAATAATAAGCTCAAATAGGGTTCCAAAAACCCATACATCAATATCACCATAAAACCTTCCAAAGTTTCATACATTATGATACAAGCACAAAAATAATCACTTAAAACTTAAAATTTTATCTTTATAATCATACATCTCGGTAAAGAATGTCATCATACATCAAAATCATATTAAATTTTCTCAAGACTCATGCTTTTCATCATAAATATATATAACTTACTTTAAAATCTGGAAAATTCAGATTATGTACAAAAATGTCATGATTCTCATTCAATTCAACTTTCAAAACATAGAGAGTATCATAATCTCATGTAAAATCAAATAGGGTATAAATTCATTCTTCAAATTCATATCAAAACATGTAAAATCAAGTATATTCGAAAAAGAAAAATCAATTTGGGTACAAGAACAAAAGAGTGTTCTTGTTGAAAAACCCCACATACCTTAAACTTGAAGCTTTGAATGACTTTTCGAATGACATAATGCTATTCACCAACTTTTGGGTGTCACTCGTAGCCTTCATAATGGGGATTTTGAATATGTAAAAATTATAGAATTCTCACGGTTGAATCTCTAGATATTGAGATTTTTAAGTTGAAACCCTAAAAGTTGTTCTTGGTAATTTTGAGAGAAAGTAAACTTATTTTGGTGTTATGGGAGTTTAATCCCATGTTATAGACATATATATGGGTGTTTTTGGCACTTGGAAGTGAGGTATGCAGCGCACAACCTATGGCAGACCTTAAGGTGTGCATCACACACCTTATGGAAGACATTTAAATGTGTCTCGCACTTCCAATCACTCACATTTGATTGGGCTGCGCATTGCCCATTGCACACCCTTACTGAGTCTCCCAAAAATGGGCATAACTCTTCCCTCGGGTATTAGATTTTTGCGAAATTAGTATCGTTGAAAAGATAATTAAATTATCTGCAATTTTATAGGTCTTGGGATGAAAAATTACATGTATATTAAGAGATATTTATGTTTGAAGTTGACCCTTGTAGAATCAAATGTCAAACTTTGGATGAATCAATTGGTCTTAGCTCAACCTTGTTCTATGTCATTGCAATACATATTTTCAACCTCTAAACTACTCCATATACTAGGATAATGATCATGCAACTTGTATTCATGTGATAATCACTTGGATTAGAGCTTAAATACGCAGGAACGACAGTTAGAATTCTAGCATGAAAATACGGGGTATTACAGTTAGCGTAGTATAGGATACCTTTATGGCTTACTCCAGGTATCTCTATCGAGAAAGACAATATTAATTTTGATGCTCAGTATTGGTTGAGCTTTATTTAAAGCATCCTCGGGACTTTTCAAAATGAGACAATCATCAGACATCCAAATGAGGTGTTGTTAAGTATGATTATCATGAAAAATAAATTGATTTTTCTATGATAATTGCCCAAGTCATTACTATAAGGGCCCAGTGGTCTTAGACTTGTTTATCTTTCTCAAGCCTCATTACTAAATTGTGTTGCCGAGCTTTGGTTTCTTTTGACAACAAAAAATATGTTGAGTACTCTTTTGTCCATGGTGCTTCTAACCAAATTTAAGATAGTTGAAGTAGTGAATAAGAACAAAGATCAGGTGTATTATTCCAGAGTGATTGACCTTGACACACTTAATAGTGGTGAGAACTTGCCTACTCCAACTACTATAGCTCGTACTCCTCCAAGTTTCTCTACAGATCTGTAATCCTAGGTTTCTCGATTTAGTGCTCTTGCGTAGTTTAGGACCCCACTTACACAAGCTATACTTATTTAAATAGGCTACTATCTCTACTATATTAGAGGTACAAATGCCTTAGACGATTAAAAAGGCAATTCATGAATCCTAAGCTCCTATGTATGAGGAAATAAGATGGATCAGGGAAACTTTAAGGATCTAAGATTTCAAGATAGATATGTTAAGTGCCCAATTGTAGCCTTCATTCCTAGATTCCAAGATGACTACAATGAATACTGAGCATGCCTATTTTCTGACACACGTGGACGAGATCCATTACCTTGATTTTACACATCCTTGGTCTATATTATATCAGGCTCCACTTCCAACCCCTATTCTTGAGATTCTGTCTTTGACTGGTAACGTAGATAAAGACAAAGAGGATTATTTTTTTGATAATGAGGAGGTAGATCAGATAGGTCTTGAGGATGACACTATTGAGTATATGAAGAATGATATGTAGGACATTGATTTGGTAATTCTTGAGTCTACTTTTAAGAGGTCAACGATGTTGACCACCCAAATTAGGAATAATGGGTCCATATCCATTGAGGTGATAGATTACTAACCCTCCAATCTAGTTGCTGCCATGGAAAGAGATACCATCATACTAGATCCATCCTCACAGACTACTCTTAGAACTGGGCTGGGTATTGATGCCTAGAATGACGTTGCTATTTTGGGAAAGCCTCAACCATAGAGGCTTAGCCTCATTCAAAGGGACCTTTCTACTCACTCTCTTTTATTCTAATAGTCCTATTACATTGAGTACAATGCATACTTTTGGGTTTCAGAGGGAAGGGTACGATTTATTTTTGGTCTGTAATATTAAGCCTTGGTTTTGGATACTTTGCTTTTGATACTTTGTCTTTATCATTAGTGTGTGGATTTAGATGACATTTTTGGATATTTGATTATGGTTTGGAATAATTTGAGATGATTTCTATTTTTTTTATGATTTGAGTGTGTGGTTTACATTTCTTATTTCCGTACAATTATTTTAGTATATTAGTTCTTAGTATAGTGATAATAAAATCCTTTTTGGCATTGGTAACTTAAGAGAAAAAGTGTACTAGCAATAGAATATTTTAACTCGAATAATACTCTTGGTTAGTTTTTTCATATCCACAATGTTTAAAAATAACAAATCATTTGCGAATTTCTCCATCTTTTAAAATGTGCCCAATTTAAATTTTTTCTTGGGTTTAGTTAAGCTAGTTAGACACTCATTTTTGTAAACACCTGCATCTTGTTTTGACTACTTGAGTACCTTTTTCGACATGTACTATGAAAGAGGTACATTAATTGACGAAGGGTTCTCTGATTGTGAAATTTATTGCGATGTGAGGATGAGGATCGGCTCAATATTTTCTCATTGAGTCCACCTAGAACTTTTGTGATTGCTCTATAGCTAAGAAAATAGTGTTACGATATTAAAGAAGTGTTCCTAGGACATTAATAAGTAGTCAACTCCAAAATTAAACAAATATACATCCCCATCGTGAGTTGAGTGACCAATTTTTTTCTTAATTTGTTCCTTGGAGATCTTTTTCTTTGAGAACCTTATTACATGCTAAAACCTATCTCCTATAATTCAATCTTTTGAATCAAACCCGTCTTGAAATATTTCCTATGTTGGGGGTGGAGGAGTTATTAAATTAGATTTGTAATTGAAATCTCATAGTATTGGGAATATTCTCTTACTCTTCTAGTTATCCTTGTATTCCTTATAAATACTTTTAAAAAGGAGAAAAAAAAGAAGTGAAATTAAAAAGGGTTAAAATTGTGTTTTTAGTTTGTAAACATTTGAATTTAAAAGAATAGGAGGAGGAAGATAGCATGAAAATCTTAGAAAATTGATCCTTGGTATTTTATAAGAAGCTATCTTTGGGGAAAAAATATAATTGAGGTTTCATTAGATGATTCAAGAGGGTAGAGTTACTATAACCCTTACTTTTCCTACACTACCCATTTTCTACACTACAAGCCAAAGTAAGACCTTAGTGATCTCCAACGTAGAATGATTGAGTGTAGTGATGTGGAGCATATGGAAAGCCTATGATGTGGTACACGTGTTCATGATATTCTTTGAGAGTTTGAATAATTTGTGGTAGTCCTTTGTTTAAACTTTGATCATTCCATGAGGCAAGAGACTTCTTTATTGTGAGAGCACTTGATTAAGCTACTTGAGATGGCTTGGTAGCAATTAGTCAACATTTGAGGTTGTTCACTAATTCATCATTTGATAGGTGATATTTTTGCCAATGTCATCAAAACCATGAGGGTAAAGTTTTTTCACAAATGAAGCATGTGTCTAAGATCCCAAGTAGTGTCGTTTGTATGCTATATAGATTTTGTTGTGTGTCCATTGATTTACTCAAGGATGAGCAAAGTTTTAAGTTGGGGGAGTTGATGAATCAAAAATTTGTGACTCCTTTGGCCTAATAATAGTAAGACATTAAATGCTCAATGCCAATTTAAGTTAGTTTTATTGATTAATTTGGTTTATCTATAGGATAAAAGACAAAAAATGGTTTGCAAATCATAAAGAAACAAAAAGATGAAGAACAAGAGTTAAAATGCAAAAGAACATCACACTTGATGTTTGGCAGATCAACAAAGTCATTGGAATACTGCTGAAATAGTCCAAATTAATAGTTCAATGAAGATCCAATCAAATCATTTTGGTGATGAGGAAAGGAAGCTTGTCGTATCATTAAAAAGTTTAGCAAAGCAAAATCCATCACCAAAGTTTCCTACATAACTCACTTAATCTTACTGTCGATGTCAGTTTAATGACCAAAGAGGCACTTTGGCATATTTCCATGTTCTTCGATGATGTTGAAGTTCCATCGCCAACGTATTCCACGTTGCATTCTCAAAATTCTTGGCCCATTTTTTCTTCTACTATAAAAGGCGTTTTGGCAACGTGGAACCCTATCTTTATGTCAATTTTGATACGTAGAAGTTTTTAGTTGAAACCCTAAAATTGGAATTTGGTTTATTACTTGTTATTTCTTTTGAATTTGGATTTCATTTTTGAACATTATTCAACAGAAGACTTTAATGAGAATATGGATATATTTTCTTTTTTCTCTCTATGAGTAGCTAAATTCCTCAACTTAGAGTTATGTATGGTTATGTAGTGATTACTGCATGGGTGTTGTTTATTTATATTTTTAATTGATTAATTTTTATAGGTTTGACCTCTACTCCATGTAACCAACAGATAATTGGAGGTTGCAAACTCTAATTAAGCTTATACGCCTTACCATCCTTGACAAAGGGGATAAGGGTAATTATTATTGGTCAATAATGACTTGATATTCATCATTTAATAGTAGATCTTATACATACGGCTACTAAATTGAGGTTTCATTTAATATTTTACTGACAAATTAGCATTAAGATATAAGATCTAGCCTACCATAACAATTTGATAAATTAGGCAACTATCTAATTACGTATGCATGCACACACACTAATGGGGGCATTACCCCAAGTGACTTTATCTTTGATTACATACATCTAGTTCTCATTTTTCAAACCATAGTTACATTTGATAAATTGGTTGCAAAAAAGTTGAAAATTAATCCCCCAATTAACTAATTACAGGGCTAACAATACCATTTCAATACCATTTCTCAACAATTCATACTTATTGGGTCATCACACCATCTAAAGTCATAAATTAATCCATTACATGATTAAGAAGGTTCTTACTAATCATTTACCAAACATTCATATTCTTTATTACTCAATACAAGGCTAACAATGCCTTTACCAACCACTTAGAAAGTATTCACATTCATTATACCAATATCATACCCCATTCATGCTCACTAGATCAGTACAATAGTTCAATACACCATTAACGCGTGATTAGAAATTTTATTTAGACATTTTCACAAAGACCTTGTGTGCATACCTTTATCAAGGACAAGTTCATGGGAGAATTCATTAATATTAGGGTTAATAACGACCCATATGTTAAACCACATACAAAAAACCCACATATACAAACCACCACCAATATCATATATAATCACAAGTCAAAGCCAGAGCAGAAATTATTCATCATTTACCAACAAAAATCCTTTTTATTTGATTTCAAAATCACCATGTACACATAGCAATCCAAGTGTGAAATACATAGTTTTTGAGTTATTTAACAAGGGAGAGAGATAAATGCTTGTACAATTTTATTCAATTAGGAAGTTGACACCTCTCTTGCCTCTAGATGAATCCTCTTCAAACCCTAGCCTCCAATCTTGTTTCAAGAACTTTTAAGAGTGTTTTGGAATGTTATATCTACCACACAAGATTTTTGAGAGGCTAAGATGGCTTATATAGTGAGGGGACATGAGGGTTTTCAGGTGGGAAATGACCATAATTTTTTTAGCTTGATGCTGGGCATGACTTTCTTGAGTTAATCGTACCCTAGGGTATGAGTGGTACCCTAACTCGTACCCTAGGCTTCTCCTAGGTCATCCACAATGGTTAGGGTTCGACTATCCGTCAATGAGTCATATCCAAATGGAAATGACTCATGACCTAATCCATATCCATCAACCATACCAAAAATAGTCCACTCCAAGCTAAGACTTCACTCTATACGATTTGTCTTGGTATGACTCATACCTTAAGGTACAATTGGTTGAAGGATCACTCATACCTAGGATAGTGAGTGATCCTCACCACACTACCTAGGGTATGAGAGGGGAGGGAGAGGAGGATACAACTCATATCCAAGGGTTATGACTTGTACCGCTAGTTATACCTAGCTCAGAGACACCAAATAAGGGAAATTTTCAATGGTTTAAAGTCTGCGTGTTTCAATTCGCTCCCACTTGGATCATTCATCCATGAATGAAGAGTAAGGCAAGCATAAACATAAGTTAACACAATATCACACATCAAAACAATCTTTTAAATAGGTTAGAATAGGGAACCCCACAAGGATATAACATTTATCACGATCATCATCAATCCACTATTCATTTCATTGTCTTTGGGATTCAAACCCATTATTTATCAAAAAGACTCTATCAACTCGATTTTTAAAGTCTTGGACCCATTGTCTACAAATATATACATCAAATATAGAAGATTAACTCAAACCATGATTGGGAGTTTCCAAAACGGGAGACGAACGCGGATACTTGGACTTCATGTCCTCTTCTGCCTCCCAAGTAGCTTCCTCGAACTATTGATTCCTCCATAAAACTTTTGCCGAAGCCACTCCTTTTGTTTGCAATTGGAAAACTTGACGATCCAAGATCCTCACCAGTTTCTCCTCATAGGACAAAGAATCCGAAATGCCAACATCCTCCAAGGGAACAACCAAGGAAGGGTCACCCACACATTTTCACAACATAGAGGCATGGAAAATCGGGAAAGCGGAGTACAATCTAGAAAACAACTCCAACTCTTAGGGAACATTACAATCCTTCTCAAAATAAAAAAGGGAACAACATAATGGGAACTAAGATTCCCCTTTTTACTGAATCACATTACTCCTTTGTGGGATATACCTTCATGAATACCCAATCACCAACACTAAACCCTAAATCTCTTTGCCTCATGTCCGCATAGGACTTTTGGAAACTTTGAGCGGTTTTCAACCTCTCATAAATCATTTTAACTTTCTGTAAGGCTTGGTAAACTAGATCAGAACAAAGAAACATACCCTCGCCAACTTCGTACCACCCAATGGGAGATCGAGACCTCCTATAATACAACACCTCAAAAGGGGGCCATGCCAATATTATAGAGCAAGTCCGATTCAAGTTATAGCTTCCCAAAGACACACCACCATAAACTTGAGTCTAGACATACATAACTTGAATATTCAAGCCTTTACAAAACATAGAAGGAGTTAGCTTAAGCCATCGGGCTATATTCCGTACATCCATCCTGAACACTACTCTGGTCCATTACCATTATAATATGCTAACCATAAGTAGATGACATAGAAAACTATAACCAACTATTATAGCCAAAATTACCCATATTGGATTGAAAATCCAAAACCATAACACAACTATGCCATAAAACAATTCATACACATGTCTTCCCAAACCTCTTAAGCACCCAACATGACTATTGTTATATCTACCAACTCCAACACTCAAGCCTACTGCCTTTATACCAGAGGTATGATCTATACTTCCTAAGATCTAGCACCCACTATCATTTTCATGAAGGTTTTCACCATCCAATCCTTTCCAAAACCTTAGTTCTAGAAGTTTCTCTAGAATCTCCCTTACTTATGGACTTCTACAATTCCCTATTTCAACACATTGCCATGTTTTGCCAGAGCCACTATCACCCTAATAGTCGAAGGGTCATGGAGGAACTAAAGCACAGGAACCATTTATGCCACTTAAGGAAAAATCCCCAAAAGAGACACGTCAGCATAGGCACAAAGGGTTTCATAGCAACTACCTAGGTTATAAATGAGATCCATCCCAAAACAACCTGCCAAAGGAGGAATCCTTAGGACTACACACCAAATGACACACTACCACATTTAACATTGGTAACATAATTTAAGATCAAAGACACATGTTCGGGGAACAAAATATATGCAAGATACAAAACTTAAGCGTAAGTGCTCATAGAATGCATTCCACACTAGTAAAGCACCATCTCGATCGATATAAAAGAGAGACTCACTAGAGTACGCAACCAACCTTCCTTTGGGGAATACTGTTAGAAGAAAATTTAAGATCAACCTTTGACTTTCCCCCCTTATGCCAATGCGAACAACACTCTACTCTAATGGGTATCAACGGGGAGGTACACTAGGGATATTTGGTGTTCCTAAATCCAAAACTATTCTATAAAGGAGGAATAAGAGTTGGAAAAGTGTCTAATATAAGACCAATACCACACTCAAACTCCCTATTCATCAAATCAAAGAATGCCATGGGGGTATTAGTTAACCCAAAGTTCATGACTAAGAACTCGTAGTGACCATACTGAGTTCTAAAGAAGGCCTTAGGGATATCTGCTTCCCCTAACCTTAAGTTGATTGTAACCCGACCTAAGATCAATTTAAGAGGATCACTTCACACCTTAAATTTGATCAAATAAATTAGCAATTCTACAAAGAGGATACTTATCTCTTATGGTCGCTTTATCCCATGGACAATGATCAGTGAATATACAAGGAAAGCCATCCTTCTTGTGCATGAACAAAATAGGATCATATCCAGGAGACATACTAGGATAAGTGTCCAGAACAAGATCAACCCCAAAATTGATTTCCCTATTAGGAGGAGTTCCAAAAGGATCATCAGGGAAAATATCAGGAAACTTATTGACCATGAATGGGCTCTAGGGAAGAACCTTCTGAGTTATAACCTTTAACTCAAACCAAACGATACAAACGCTCTTTTATGATTAACTTATTGAATCTAAGATAAAAAATGCATCACCCCTTATGCACCAAAGAACCACCTTCCCATGCAATGAATGGATCATTACGGAATATGAACATGAACCTACGAGTTCAACAATCTAAGGAAGCATAACATGAATGTAACCAATCCATTCTTAGGACAACATCAAAATCAACTACGGCTAACTCTATCAAGTCTAAAAGAGCTATTTTACCACTAACAGATACCACACTCCCCCTATAAACCATCTTAACAACTACAGATTCTTCTACCAGGGTAGACACAAAAAGGGAACGAAGAGACTCTCAGGACCAAAAACCAAGATGCACCATCACGAGGTCATATATGAAAGAGTAAAGCCTGGGTCAAGCAAACATTATACATTATGAGAGAAAACTTTCAACATACCTGCACTAGTATCAGAAGGTGCATTAAGCTCCCGAGGGATAGGAAGAACATTGATACAGTCATGACAAATGTCATAGCTAGATGCTGCACCCCAGGTGCAAGAGCTAGAGAGGTTGTAACCAGTACCCTTTTTACCGAAGCAGCAATACTTATGGGGCACTCTCGTTGGATGTAACCCAATTAACCTCATTTAAAACATTGATTCTTTCCTTTCTTACAATAATCATGATGTGATCAATTGCAAAACCAACAAGTGGGATAGGTGAATGAGGATTAGGCCTCTCTAACCTGACATTGGGCACCTTGTTCCCTATGAGTATTACCAATTTGAAAATACCTACCTCCTAATAGGTTTAGATAGGAGCACTCTCAGTAGAATGTAAGATACGAACCACCCAATATTTCCTCTTGGACCACTTTCTACCAACCTAAGCCAACAGAGCAAAGGAGCAATGGAAACCAACATTTTTAGGTGACTAAAAAGAACTATCACCCCCAAGAATAGGGTTAGTGGGAACATGTGGAACCCCTTGAGGACAATCAGATTTCATAAACTTAGTCGGAATAGAAGAGCTTACCTGAATGTCAGATATTTTAAGATACATGATCTGAAAGATGAGCAATAAAAAATTAAAGGAATCCAAGACCTTAGACCCTATATAACTTGATATTGAAAGAAAAGAATGGAAAGCATTCCTAAATGTCTCTTAGCCCCTCTTTTATGAGCGTGGCACGCTACACACTCATAAAAGAGATGCTAGTTAACATGTCTTTATGGACTCCCAGCTAACCACAAATCTAGGCTATGATATCAACACAACACGCCCTAAAATTAGGCCATGTTGTGTGAGTATCTTAAGCCCAACTTGGATTGGAGATCTCCCCATCAACCCAATCTAACTATCTATTCAATTCATATTTGTCGAATGAACACCGGTTAAATATTAAAGTAGTGTAAAAATAAAGCTAATAGTCAATACTTATACAATAACTAACATATCATTAATGACAATAATCTAGATAATATACCCAAGTCCACAGTCATCCCAAAAACATCTAACAAACTGATGTCAATAATATGTTGAGACATACCCCCAATATTAGCCAAATACCAAGTTTATACAAGTCTATGTGTTGAAGTAAAAGACTACAAAATATATGCCTTATAGAGAATGGAAGTTCACCACTTTAATGTCAACACACGATCCGCCCGAACACTTAGTCACTGCATAGAAAAAGAAGAATAAGATCTTGAACTTATGTTGCATAGGGACATAGAGCCCAAACATGGTTAAAGTTTTGAGAGCTAGCATGTATCTCAAGGATAAGGATAAAATAGCGCATTAGTTTAATCCAAGTAAAACCATCATATGAAATTACATTTCCATTAAAATAAGCATATGAAGATACATATACATATGTTTATATATATCATACCAAGTCATGGAAAAGGTAATAACAATCAATCTTAAAGCATTCATTCATGAGACAGAGAGTGAAGAACTTACAACCTTTCACCTTAATAATTTTAGAATCTTAAAGCTCTATTTTACATTAGTCAAGGGGATCTGAACCTCGAACCAACTCAACCAATTCAATAGAGGAGAGAGACTCCAACCACAAGCCATATCAATTGGTGACGGACTCCAACCATAAGCCATTTTATTGGGTGAGGGACTCTAACCACAAGTCATTCTATTGAGTGAGGGACTCTAACCACAAGCCACTTTATTGGGCAAAGGACTCTACAAGTAATTTCATTAGGCAAGGGGCTCCAACCACAAGCCATTTTATTAGGCCGGGGACTCCAACGAAAAGTCATTTTATTGGGAAAGTGACACCAAACCAAAGTCATTTCATTGGGCGAGGAACTCTAACCACAAGGCATTAATTGGGCGAGGGACTCCAACCACAAGCCATTTCATTGGCATTATTATACTACATTTGAATAGTTAACCCTATTAGTTCATACATTGATACATTCAATCCATTTCACATTAAAAGGCTTGAACTATTTACCACAGTAACACCATACGGGACCATAATGTCTTCATGGGAATATTCATCGATTAACCACTTTATTCAGCAAATGCCTTCATTCAACTCATAATTCAATTCAAACTATAATCATAAAGACTCATACAAGCCATACAAGGTTTATTAGACTTTCTATACCATACTTTAGTTTCACACATAATTCAAGTTCATGTTTATGAAAATGAATTGCATTCTTAACCATCAACCAACATGCTTATAATTTAACTAATTACATGGATAATAGTACCATTACAATACCATTTCTCAGCCATTCATACTTATTGGTCCATCCACCATCTAAAGTCATAAATTAATCCATTACATGATTAACAAGGTTTTTACTAACTATTTACAATGCATTCAAATTCATTATGACTCAATACATTGCCAACAATGCCTTTACCAACCACTTATAAAGTATTAAAAATCATTATAACCATATCATACCATAGTCATGTTTACTAGATCAATACCATATTTCAATACACCATTAATATATGACTAGACATTTCATTTAGATATTTTTCACAAATACTTCATGTGCATACCTTTATCAATGCCAAGTTCATGGTATAATTCATTAATATTAGGGTTAACCAAGACCAATTTTATAAACCACCTATAACAAACACCCACATATGTAAACCACCACCAATATCATATATAATTAAAAGTCTAAGCCAGAGAAAACATTATTCATCATTGACAACAAAAACCCTTTTTATTTGATTTCAAAATTAGCATATACACTTACCAATCCAATTGTGAAATACATGGTTTTTCAGTTATTTAACAAGGAAGAGAGATGCATGCCTTATACAAGTTTATTCAATGACGAACTTGACATTTCTTTTTCCTTTAAATAAACTCTTTTCAAACCCTAGCCTCCAATATCGTTTCAAGAACTTTTGATAGTATTTTGGAATGTTATATCCACCACAAAAATGTTATAAAAGGATAATATGACTTATATAGTGAGGGGACATTAGGGTTTTATGGTGGTAAATGTACATTGGGTCTTTAGTTAAAAATTGGAAATCGAACTTGATGTTGGGTAAGACTCACTTAGGTCGTTGATATCCTAGGGTATGAGTTGTATCCTAACTCATATCCTAGGCTTCTCCTAGGTCATCCACACTAGTTAGGGTATGACTGCCCCTCAATGGATCATATCCAAAGGTTACTACTCATGCCCTAGTTCGTATCCAGCAATTGTACCAAAAATAGTCCACTCCAAGATAAGACTTAAATTTATATGATTTGTCTCGGTACGACTCATACCTTGAGGTATGATTGGTTGGAGGGTCACTCATACCTAGGATAGTGAGTGACCCTCACCACACTTCCTAGGGTATGAAAAAAGAGGGAGAGGAGGATACGACTTGTATCTAAGAGGTATGACTCATGCCCCCTAGTCGTACATAGCTCAAAGACGCCAAATAAGGGAATTTTTCAATGCTTCAAAGTCTGAGTGTTTCAGTTTTATTCATATTTTGTTTGAGTTTCTAACACTAGATGAGTGTTCTCTAGTGTTTTGAAAGTTTGTATTTGATATTTAGTTTGATTTGGAGTTCTTTTAAAATTTCACCATTATTGAGCTTGGAAAAGATTGAAGAAGGTTAAGTGGGTTGGTTGATTGAGGAAAAATGGGAGGTTCAATTGTTTTGGGGTTATTTTTTAGTCAATTGGAGATCCAATATAAAATTTAAAGGAAAACAAATTCAAATTTTACTGAGTTCATTTAGATTTCATGGTGTTCTGCGTGGTTTGAAGAAATTGCAAGTGGGTTTAATTCTAGGAGCAACTGGCAGGAAATTGCATCTGAAAAATTATTGGTGTTTTTTTGGAGTTGAAATGAGCTCGTATTCATAATTTCATGTCAATTGGAGCTCATTTGATTGAGGTTGATTTTTTGAATTTTCATGGAATTAGTGGTGTTTTTTAAAGCTTAAAGAAGGAGAAAAGGGGTTCAATTTCAGCTTGGAATTGAGAGATAAAAACCATTGAGTTTGTTCACTATGTCAAAGGGAAGTTAATCCTAAAGTTTTTAGCCAATTATGAATTGATTAGTAGGTGGTGAGTAGTGATGTGTGTTTTCAGTGTTCTAGGTATTGTTGAAGTCTTCAAGTTATTCTTTAAGAATATGAAAAATATACACTTTAATCCAAATTTATCAACTCAAAGCTGGTCAATGTGTTTGTGGATCCACTTATGAAAATTTAAAAAAAGAATTACAAAATATTTTCCATGTGGACTGTCACATTAGCAGTCAATGGCCAAAGCTAATAATCAATTCTAATAAAAAAACACTCATGAAACCCAGTCATTTCCCCTTACCTACTCTCACCTTCAACAAGTGAGATACACATGCAGAGAGTAGCAAAAATCAAACTCATGGGCTTAGTTTTTTTGCCAAAAAAAAAATTAAGTTTCTAAACATCGTAGTTCATTTCTACTCTCATTTTTCTTATAGTAATCAAAAATTTAATAATTAATTAAAATCTTTAACTACTTCTTAACTAGTTTTAATCATCAAATCACCAAATCAAATTCAAGTGTTGAACTTCTTTGGGGGCATATAATTTTTACAACTGTTCAAACTTTCTAATTGTTTTTCCCACTCATTTTTCTTTCATTTATCAACTATTTAACATCTAATTAACATCTTTAATTACTTGTTAACTAGTTCTAAACATCAAATTATCTCTTTGATTCTTCAAATTAAGTAACAATAAGTAATCTCTCCTACCTTTGTTACTTAGTTATTTTTAGTCTAAATTTTTTTGTTCTTCTTTTCTTCTACTTTTATTGACTTATTTTTTAGATAGATTTCCTAATCCAAGTCCTTTAAGATTTATTTGAGTCATCCTTCTTTTAATATTCATAAGAATCTACTCCACCATATTGATAAGTAACCTTAAACTGATTAACTGGAGCTAGTTCACAAGAGATCTTGAGACGTAGCTGTGGAGGTGAGTTAAGAGTTACATATGAGTGACATAAGGCCTTTTTTACTAACTCTGTGTGTTGATTTTCATAGGTACACTATCTAATCACTTTTTTTTTGCAATTATGGAGGAAGGATCTTTGTAAACAACATGGGGTTTTATACCAATGTGACAAGCAAGTGACCAATGTAAATGGAAAGGTAGTTAAAATATATGGGAGGTTTAGAGGTGTAGAAGAAAGGGTGAGAAGAATAGATAGTATGATCAAAAAGAGCTTCCCTACTATAAGTCAAAGTGAGGGAATGAGAAGGTCCTCAGTTTGATAATCCAACCTCTACAATCCCCAACCAAAATGGAACCAAACCTATCCTCAAGCTATATTCCGAACAAACCTAAGATTTTTTATATAAGTCACCCCACATCCAAATGTACCACCGTATAATCCACCAAAAATAATTCCTTCTTTTATGTAGGATTGAGTTAGGAACAAAACACCTCTACAAAATGTATCACATACATCATTACATGTATACTATATTTTAACCCAACAACACTACCCACAAATACCCTACAAAGATAAATATCATCAAAACCCTCTTTATTATGGAATATATGTATTAGATTACTTGAATAATGATTAAAAGGATCCAAAGGATTTAGTACCAATCAATGCATGTGATGTCAAGAAAAATAGGATAGTGGAGATAGGTATAGGGATGAATAAGAAAGGTATGAAGATTGAAGAGATAAATATAATAACTAAGGTGTTTGGGATCAAGGGATGGGTGAAAACATAGTGAGTCCTCTAATGTTCTAATATAATAGTCAAGCTATTTAAGTTAACAAAATAAAAATAGAAGAGAAAGCCTAGAGAGGTAATCATAATATATCATCAATGTTATAAATGTCAAGAAGAAGGATATACTGAAAGAGAGTGTCGACAAAAGAGGTTAAATATGACCTTGTGTAATGGACCTAATGGCAAAAATATGATAGAGTGTAAGGTTGGGAATTGTTATAATGAGCCTAAGGTTAGGCTTTATGAAACAACCTTAAATATAGATGAGCAATTAGAGCATGGTTTAAACTCTTCTTATTATCTAAGGTGAACCATTGGGGATCTTTATAAATAGGAACTTGATCAAAGTATGAACATATTCCTTGAAAGTTTCAACATGATGGATAATGTATGTTACTCGGTCATTGATGGTAGGAGTAGTACTAATATGGTGAGTGGTACTATTTAATAGAATCAAGCGTCCTATACAAAAACACCCTAAGCCATACAAACATTCATGGATCATTAATAATGGTGAAGTAGAGATAACCAACATGTGGTTGTAAATTTTTGCATTGAAAAGTATCAAGATGAGGTGTTATGTGATGTTTTGCCAATACAATTTTTTCATATGTTGTTTGATAAACCTTGGCTAGTTGATAGAGATGTCTAATATCTAGTAGAGTCCAATAAATACTCACTTTTATTTAAAGGACAAAAGCACACTCTTATGCCCATAACACCTTATCAAGTTAGTGAGGACTACAAGATAATAAGGGAGCTCTAGAAATTTCTTGAGAAGGGGGGAGAAAGAATTGGCTAAAGAAGAGAAATTACCTACCAAGGATGCTTCTACAAGGAATCAGGTTGACCAAGACTATTTGTTCAAGACGATGTATGGGAGGAAAGATCCTAGTAAAGCATGTGTGAAGGACAACAAGTCAATCTCAAAGCCTTGTCCCTAAGGTGTATACCAACCCCCTTATATTCCAACTGATCCTTAGAGACATAATGATATTTTTCCTTTTGGTATGTAGAGTAATGAAAATTATTGATCCTCTACCATACCATGATAAGGTTGAAGTCTCCAAGGTTATTTCATGATTTATTTATTTTTTTCTTAAATTGTGTGAGATCCATATTTTGGATGTCAACAATACTTGTTATTAGGGAAAGAATCCATGGTGCATCTGTGATGCCCAAATTATGTGTTGTACTCCTAGTCATACTTATGTGGTAAGACAACTTAAGGTCTTAGGATAGATTATTAGTAGCATGCTCCTTGTGGGAGTTTGTTTGAGGAACGCTAATAAAGTGTACTTGTAATGCTTATTTTTTTCCTCTTCTGTTCAAAATTATGAATATTGTCTTATTAATATTCTATTCATAAAGTATGTATTTTTAATTCAGTAACCTCGAGATGAGTTGAATGACCTTTATTTCTTTCTTTATTGCTTATTTTCACATGATGACCTTTTTTTTTAAATGTGGTATCATGCCTTTGAACTCCAAGACAAATGTGGCATTGCCTATTTTTAGAATTTTCTATGTTCTTTCAGGCTTGTTTGAGACACTTGCGCTTAAGTTTTGTTGACCACAACTAGTAGGTGTTTATCTTACATGTTTTAGGGAGATTCCATGGATATTGAAAGCTCCTTGTGACCTTCATAGGATTGGACAAGTCTAATTTTCAAATAGGACTCTTGGAAGAATTCTTGATACTATGATAGGAGGGATCCTAACTCATTCGCTGGATTATTTGATATGGAGTGATTTGACTCCTAATATATCCTTCGACTTCTCTAGTAGCATGGTTTCATTAGTGCTCTTCCATTCTTTAGGAAGTTTCTTATAGAGACATTTGTTTTGTGTTTAAAATGTCTCTTCTTATCTATTAACATCCTTATCTTTTTGAATGTCCTAGATGAGAATCGAAAGCTTAGAACTATCTTCTACTACCTCTTTGTTATGATGATACCTATTATCGTATGGGATTTATTTTTTATAGAGGTAGATATATGTGGGTCCCTTACTTCTTTGACCCAAATAAACCCTTA
Source organism: Capsicum annuum (assembly GCF_002878395.1). Classification (NCBI taxonomy): domain Eukaryota; kingdom Viridiplantae; phylum Streptophyta; class Magnoliopsida; order Solanales; family Solanaceae; genus Capsicum; species Capsicum annuum. The sequence continues at coordinate 55,073,020 of NC_061116.1, read as the reverse complement.
TTGGTTATTACACCGTCTTTTGGTGTAGTCTTATCGTAAGGTAGTGAAATAATTTTACATTATGGCTCATAAAGTATATGTCTTATTATCGCTTGTAATTCTTAATGTTAATAAATAGTTTCCTTCTATCATGATGTTGCTTATAGACAAATATGTTGCACCTTGTATGATGATTGGCCCCTATTCAACAAAATGGATAGTTTGTTGTATTACATATGTGTGCCTCCTTATCAAGTTGATATGGTAGACAACCCCTATGCCAACCCTCATGCTATGAGGATATTTTTGTTGTTTGTCCGTCTTATGTTTTCACAAAGTCTAGATTCGAGGATGAATCTATTTAAAAAAGATGAGGATGATATAAGCATGGATAGCATGGGGTTCATTAGGAGGGGATTCTATATATGAATGATAGTTTGGACTCCGAAGAAAGCCATGGAGAAATAAATACACAAGGTCATGGGTAATCAAGATGCCAATCAGACAATCTAGAAGGGCCCTTGTGGTTTATTTCCTAAATAGCTACTTTGGGCTATTTTTGTAATATGCTATTAGTGTAAATGCAATAATTATAAATAGTGGTCGTAGTTATTTTCTTCCTTAATTTTTTGATTAATTGAGATCTTGAAGCCTGTAGTTGAATTCTCTAGGTAAATCCTAGCATTAGAGTATTTCATGTGTTGATAATCGTACATTAAGTATTTACAGTGGATTCTCTAAATTGCTTATGTTAACTTCTTCTAGCTTAATCAATCGTCAAGTTTCCAACTTTGTGGACTTGGTTTGGTTTTCTTGTTGTTGATTGACTTGGAATTATTAGTCTGATTGTATTTTATTGAGAGGTGAAGGTATATTGTCCTTTGTTTCTCATAAATTTGATTAAATTTTAATAATTCTATATAACATTTTCTTTATTTATGTTTTTGCATTTTGATTCTAGTTTTTGACTAGGGTCCTTATCATTTGTTTTTTTTATTTTGCTTAGGTGATAACATGATCCAATAAAGCACTATGAGTCAACATGATATAAAAATCACTACTTTTGAAGGGAAATTTAAAAGTAAGGATCAATTGAGATGTCGGACAAGCGAGTGTCATTTATCAACCACCTACGGCGGGCAATGCAACTTATTATGTCATAAGTGGCATACTCCATTTGCTATAAATAAAAGAAATATTTGTGGGGGGGGGGGCAAGAGCACGAGATGCAAACATGCACTTGCATAATTTTATAGATGTTTGCATTCTATTAAAAATTGCAAATATTTCCCAATATTACATTCGTTTGAGATTGTTCTCATTATCTTTGATTGGAGAAGTAATGATTTGCTTGTGGGCATTGCCCGAGGGGTATATCACTTCTTTGATTGAGTTGTTGGAGGCCTTACCTAATTGATTTTTTCCACCATCTAGAATTCTCTATTTCTGAGATGACATCATGAATTTTATCAAGCAAGTGGGGAATCCTTGCATAAGACATAGTTATAGTTTAAAAAGAAGTTTTTACATTAACCCAAACTAAGAAATTCCAGATAAGATGTTGATTTAAATTTCTTATCGGTCTTTAGTATCATTGAATAATATTGTAGTGGATAACTTGGCCAGAAGATCTTTAATGAATCAAATCTTTGGACTTGCCATGGGGTTGTTAGACAAAATGACAAATCAAAGTAGATCTTGGTACACACGAGATACTGATGTAGTTGTGGGGGATCCCTTCATGTCTTATGTGATCTAAGAACAAAGGAAAAATAAAGTTGAGAGAGATAAAAACATGGCCAAGATCATAATATAAATAGATCTCCTAACAAAGCATGTCATAGGGTCAACACCTAAATTAGTTAATGTAGTACTTTTATATGGAAATAGAGTTTATGAGATTATTGATATTGATTTACTTTATGAAGACATCTATTTCTTATCAAATCAAATGGGGGTTCCTTACCTACCTAGCAAAGTCAAGGCGAGAATCAAGAAAAAAATACAGATAAGAAGGATCAAGATTATAGAGATCATAGTCGCGATTAGAAGGATAAGAAGAGAGTGTGTGATCATGATTGTAGGGAAAGGAGCATGATTATGATAGTATGTCCCACCATATGATAGGTAAAGGTCAAATATGCCACCTTCATTAATCTAGAAAGTTAATAAAAAAAATGTGCTTGCTAAAATTTTCATAGGAGTTGAAGGGATTGATAAAATTCTCAAAGAAATAAAGAGCAATTACTCTTAATTAATCAAATGGTCACTTCCCATATGGATTTGATTAAACAAGTTGATACCTAATTGATCTAAATCTCAACTCAGCTTAATCCTAGAAAAAAGAGAGGACTTCTTTGTGACACTGTGACAAATCCTAAGAATGATGCTTATTGTATGGAAATTGTCACTGGAAGGGGAAAGACACTTGGTGGTGAGGTATTTGATCTTGATGAAAATTCAAAGATAAATTAGTTGAAGAGTAAGAAAATTCAAAGAGAAAAAGGGTTGACAATTGAACTATACAATATCATTTTCCCAAAAAGCTGATTATTAAAAAATTGATGGAAGTTGAAAAGGTGGTTGAGAATGAAGAGAACAACAAAAGGTTGATAAAAAATATCTCAAAACGGAGGAAATACCAATTGCTCTTAAGCCAACAATCAAGATATCTCTTTCATCCCCCTAAAAGGTTTAAGAAGAAGAAAGATGACACCAAATTCAAAAGTTTCTCTCTAAATTTAGCAACTTAACGGTGGACATTCCATTGGTTAAGGCCTTTCTTGAGATGCCCATATATGCTAAGTTTATAAAGAACTTGGTAACAAAGAAGAGAGATATGGATTTTGAAATAATTGAAGTGTCACATAATTATAGTACAATAATGTTAAACAACATGATAGTTAATAAAGAAAATACAAATGCATTTACCATCCCATGTAAAATTGATGCTTATCAAATTGTTAAAGATTTATATGATCTAGGGGTAAATATAAACTTGATGTCCCTAGTTATGTTTAAAAAACTAGGCTTGGGAGTTATTAAAGCCACTCCATGAGGCTTTTAATGGTGGATCGATCTATAAAATGATTAGTGGGAGTCCTCAATGGTATGATTGTCAAAGTGGAGTAATTCATATTTCCTACTAATTTTATTATTCATGATTGTGACATCAATATGAGGAATCTATTATTCTCGATAGACCCTTTTTATATACCAGACAAACCTTAGTTGATGTTCAATATGGTGAGCTTATGTTTTGGGTTAATAGAGAGGAGTTACTTTTAATATGTGTAAATCTATAAAGAAACCTCAGGAGTTTTAGGTGACCTTGATGATTGATGTTATTAATGATAAGGCTGTTGATGCAATGAATGTGGATTTCATTAGTGAGACCTTAGCGGGGGTCTTATAGAATTACGAAAGAGATGATATTAAAGATTACGATGAGGTTTCCACTTCCTTGATAGTTCTTGGTTTATACACCAAGAACCCACACAAAGTTGACCTTGATTTGAAGAATTGAAAGAGTCCTCCCACCATGCCCTCAATCGAGAAGATTCCAAAACTTGAACTCAAAGTATTTCCTCCTCATCTTTAATATGTATTCTTTGTTAAAGACAACATTTTGACCATCATTATTGCAATGGAATTGATGGTGTGGCCAGTTAAGGCTTCAAAATTAGTGTTGATGTAATTCATAAGGGTTATTGGTTTGGCTATTTCCAGCATTCTCAAGATCCCATCAAGTATTTGCACTAATAAAATTAAGTTAGAGTCAGAATACGTTCCAAGTGTGGCGAACCAAATAAAGTTAAACCCTCCAATGCAAGATGTGGTTATGAAGGAGATTATTAAATTACTTTATCAAGGCATTGTATATCCAATATTAAATAGCACTTGCATAAGACCAATGCAATGTATTCCGAAGAAGAGAAGGGAGGAAACATGGTGGTTCTAAATACAAACAAATTGGTTGTCCCAATTAGACCAGTTGTTGGATGGAGAGTGTGTATGGATTATCAAAAACTCAACTCGTGGATAGAAAAGGACTATTTCCCCATGCCGTTCATAGATAAAATTCTAGATTATTTGATGGGCAGGGATTGGAATTATTTTGATGGGTATGTTAGGTATAACCAAATATATATAGATCTTGAAAATCAAGAGAAGACCACTTTCGCATATATATATACTACAAATTCTTTTAAATGCATGTCTTTTTGGTTAACTAATACTCCTGCCATCTTCTACCGTTGCATGTTCTCAGTATTTTTAGATATGATGGAAGACACAATATAAGTCATCATGAATGAATTTCTATAGTTAATGGTACATTTGAAACTTATCCTGAGCAGTTGGGCAAATATCTCCAAAATGTGTTGAAACAAACCTTATTTTTAATTAGGTGAAAAGACATTTCATGGTCAAGGAAGGAATTGTACTTGGGTACAAGATTTTGAGACAAGGTATTCAAGTTGATCAAGCTAAAGTTGAAGTAATAGCCAACTCACCACCTCCAATCTACGTTACGGGTATGCAAATTTTTTAGGAAATGTTAGTTTCTATGAAAGATTCATCTAGAACACCATTAAGATAACCAACCCAATGTGTGAGCTTCTTGAAAAATAAGAAAAATTTGACTTTGATGGAGATGGTGTGAGAGCATTCAATTTCCTTAAGGAGAAACTTGTGTCAACTCTTATCATTGTAGCTCTTAATTTGTCGCTTCCTTTTGAATTACTGTGTGATGTTAGAATATTAACATTAGGTATGGTTTTAGGTCAAAGGAAAAGTTGTTTCATATGATATTTTATGCTAGCAAGTCCTTGAAAGATGAACAAAGAAAATATTTGGTTATGGAGCAAGAATTGGTAGTGGTAATTTATGCTTTCGGAAATTTATGTGTGTATTTTTTTTGGCACGAAGGTTATTATGAATATCGACCATATCATTCTTTGATATTTGATGGAAAAAAGAATGATAGTAACAGGTGATGCAATGTATATTGCTACTTCAAGAGTTCAACTTTGAAGTCAATGCTAGGAAAGGATATGAAAATCTAGTTGTGAACCACCTATCTCTCCTTGAGTCTAACAATGCAAAGTTGGGAGAAACTGATATTAATGAAAATTTTACCGATGATCTTGTCATGGATTTTTCAAGGGGTGTGGAACCATAACTGGGATAAATTAATACTAATGTAGCTTTTCCCGATGATCTTGTCATGGCTCTTTCAAGGGGTGTGGAACCATGGTATGCAGATTATGTGAATTATGTGGTATGTGGTTTACTCCCCAAATATTATAATCATTACCAAAAAGAGTTTTTTTATTTATGATTTAAAAAATCATTATTGGTATGAAACCTATTTGTTTAGTTATTCACCGATGGACTAATTCATAAATGTGTGATGGAATCAGAGATGCGACATTCTTGAGGCTTTCCATGCTTCTCAATTTGGTGGTCACCACGGTGGTATGAGAACCACCACCAAAGTTCTTCCAAGTGGTTTTATTAGCCTACGTTATATAAGGATGCTCATGAGCTAGTTCAATGCCAAATACAAGAAGGCATTTCAAGGAGGCATGAGGTACCCTTGAATTGCAATCTCGAGGTGGAATTGTTCGATATGTGGGGCATTGATATGAGTCCAAAACTATACATATTTAGCCATTATTTGAATCATATTTACTGTTTTTGTTTGTTATTTTTTATCATTGATTTTGTGAATTATGCTTAATATTATACTTTTTATTTGTAAAAGTAAACTAGTGTGAAGCTGAAGAAATTTGGAGCAGAAATTAAATTAAAATCAAGAACTTATATAAGAAAATCAAGAAGGAAGCTTAATAGGTTAAATTTAATATAATAATACAAGAAGGTAGGTTGCAATTGTGAATATTCCAAGTTGAATGAGGAGACTATGCACTTCCACATGAAAGCAAGGGAAAAGTGGATGAAAAGTTGAGGCGACGGAGATGCGGAAGTCAAAATTGGACTAGGCTTTTATTTCCCTATTCATTTTGAATTCAGTTATTTCATTTGAAAATTTTTTATAAACCTATAAATATTCCATAAGCATAGTTTTGTGAATAAATTTTGCAACTTTAAAACTTTGGATCTAGAGAGAGCTAGGAGCCAATATGGAGGTTAAAGAAAATTGGTGTATTCTTTTTTTCTTCATATGTATTAATTTTTCTTTATGAATTCAAGATTTATATTCTACTCAATTTGTTATTTCATGATTATGATTTGGTCTATAATATCTAATTACGACTAGAATTATAGGAACCATGATTAATTAATGAAGTAGGTTGAAATACTTAGTGAGTCTTGAATGGTGTTTATTCATGTATTGTTGTTCTCTTTGCTTTGATTGATTTTAAATGAGTGCACACATTAGAAGTTGATTTATCTTTACTAACAAAGAAAGTGTAACGGATGGAAAAGTGAATAACAACAAGACGTGGTTCTATCAACCTCTATTTAATAGTTTGAGCCAGTAAATCGGGATAGATAACTGGGATCCAAGATAGGGGTTAGTAGTGCAAAACTCATGAGATCATAATATGTGATTGAGAATATTCATCCAATAGTGGTGTAAAGTCTTCTAGGTCAACTTAACTTATCTATTCCACATACCAAGCACCGGGAGAGATCACTAGTATGCAAAACCTACATAGTTATGAAATTATGGGAAATACAATCCTAGCGTCCCTTTTTTATTGATCACAACCTGAATAATTGAGTACTTCTTACTAAATCTTGCACATTGTTTATTTGTTACTATAAATTCTCATTTTTATAAATAGTTTATTAATAGTATAAATAACAAAAATGACCTAGGTCCTAACAATATTTATTGTGGGATCGACCCCAACCATAGTTCGGTTGTATTTGTTATAGTGACTGCATTATAGTTCTTTTAGAAGTGTTTAAGCGAATGCATAAATTCAAGAAACTACAGCTGAACACATAATATATGATAGCTGAACTGCTGCCACTTTTATCAAAATGCATGATTTAGGAAAGAACGATACCTTCAGCTTGATCGGAGTTCATGGAAAATAGGTGCAGGTACTTGGATTGCATATCCGCCTCAGCTTCCTATGTTGCACCCTCAACAGATTGGTTTTGCGACAACACCTTGACCCAGGGAACTTCTTTGTTCCTTAGTCTTCAGACACTGAAATCAAGAATCTCATCGGGAATCTCATCAAAAAAAAGATTTTCTTTATTGTCAGCACTCACAGAGGAATCCACTACCACAGCATCGCTAATATGCTTTCTAAGCATGGAGACATGGAATATTGGATGAACAAAGGACAAATCAGAAGGCAACTCGACCTCATAAGCTACCTTACCAACACGGCTAGGAATTTTATGAGGACCAACATAACGGGGATTATGCTTCCCCTTCTTTTCGAATCTCTTCACCCCCCTCATGGGTGAAATTTTCAGATACACTAAGTCACCAACTTCAAACTCAAGGTCCCTCCTTCTAACATCCGCATATGACTAATGATGACTTTGCGCAATTTTCAACCTTACCCTAATCAACTTAACTTTTTCCATAGCCCTAAATACTGAATCAGGAACACTCATAGCTGCTTCACCCACCTCGAACCAACCTATGGGTGATCTACACTTCCTCCCATATAAGGCTTCAAATGAAGCCATGCTAATACTAGAGTGGAAACTGTTATTGTATGCAAACTCTATCAACGGTAACTGATCATCCCAACTTCCCTTAAAGTCAAGTGCACAAGCTCTCAACATATCCTCTAAGGTCTAGATGGTCCGTTTATCCTGACCATCGGTCTGTAAATGAAAATCAGAACTCAAAAGCACTTGGGTACCAAGACCATTCTGAAAAGATTTCCAAAATTGCAAAGTAAACTGAGTACCCCTATCTGAAATGATAGACAAGGGAACTCTATGTAGTCTGACTAGCTCTCGGATATACAATCTAGCATAATCCTCAGCAGTGTATGAAGTATGAACAGGGAAGAAATGAGTAGACTTAGTCAACCTATCAACCACAACCCATATGGAATCATGATGGCGTTGGGAAGGAGGTAAACCAATCACGAAGTCCATATTTATCTCTTCCCACTTCCAGGTAGGAGTACTAAACTCTTGCATCATACCACCAGGTCTTTGGTGTTCAACCTTAACCTGTTAGCATATTGCACACTTAGCGACAAACACTGCTATATCTATCTTCATGCCACTCCACCAATGGATTTCCTGCAACTCTCGGTACATCTTGGTGGCACCAGGATGAATAGAATATTGCGCCCCATGCACTTCCGCCATAATTCTCTGTCTCAGATCATCAACATTTGGGACACACAATCTACCCTGCAATCTCAACACACCATCTCCCCTAGAGAGAAAACTTCTACTTTTTGGTCCTTGACTGACTCTTTTAGTCTAACCAAATTAACATTTAAGTATTGCTTTTCCTTCACTTTCAAAACCAAGGAGGATTCGGAACTACTCTGAAACCTTATACTACCTTCATCAGAGTCAAAAAACCCAACCCCCAATCTAGTGAAATGATTTACATCACGATCCAAATCTTTCTTACCTTCTACCACATGCGAAACACTACCCATGGACACTCTACTTAGGGCATCCGCCACAACATTGACCTTGCCCGGATGGTACAGTGGGATCATATCATAGTTCTTTAACAATTCTAACCATCGTCTCTGACTAAGATTCAATTATCTCTGGGTAAACACATACTACAGACTCTTATGATCAGTGAAAACATCAACATGGACACCATACAATTAGTGTCTCCAGATTTTCAAAGCACACACAACAGCAGCCAACTCAAGGTCATGGGTAGGGTAATTTTTCTCATAAGGTTTCAGCTGTCTAGAAGCATAAGCTATCACCTTACCCTTCTTCATCAATACGCAACCCAACCCAACTCTCGAAGCATCAAAGTACACCACAAAACCATCAACACCATCAGGTAAAGTCAAAACAGGGGCTGAAGTGAGTCGAGTCTTCAACTCCTGAAAACTCTTCTCACAAGATTTGTACCACAAGAACTTTACTTTCTTTGGGGTCAACCGAGTCATAAGTGATGCTATAGAGGAGGAACCCTTAAAAAAATAGTGGTAATAGCCAGTTAAACCCAAGAAACTTTGGATATTAGTTGGAGAAATAGGTCTAGGCCAATTTCTAACAACTTTGGTCTTTTGGGGATCAACTCTAATACCCTTGGAAGAAATGATATATCCCAAAAAAGCAGTTGACCTTAGCCAAAACTCACACTTACTGAACTTGGCAAACAACTTGTGATCTCTAAGGTTTTGCGAGACAGTTCGGAGATGATCAGAATGTTTATCCTCATTACGGGAGTACACCAGTATATCATCGATAAACACTATAACAAACGTATCTAGATATGGTCTGAACACTCGATTCATGATGTCCATAAAAGCTGCTGGGGCATTAGTTAACTGGAAAGATATAACAAGAAACTCAAAATGGCCATAAAAAGTTCAGAAAGTGGTTTTTGGGATGTCACACTCCCTAACTTTGAGTTGATGATAGCCGGAACGAAGGTCTATCTTTGAGAAATAACCTGCACCTTGTAATTGGTCAAACAAATCATCTATTCTCGGAAGGGGGTATTTATTTTTTACGGTGACTTTATTCAGTTGGTGGTAATCAATGCACATACACAAAGAGCCATCTTTCTTTCTCACAAACAACACAGGAGCACCCCAAGGAGAAACACTGGTCCTTACGAAACCCTTATCTAGTAGATATTTGAGTTGCTCTTTCAACTTCATAAGTTCTGCAAGGGCCATACGGTAAGGAGACACAGGAATCGATTGAGTATCAGGAAGAAGATCAATTCCGAACTCTATCTCTCTATCAGGAGGTATCCCTGGGAGATCATCCAGAAAGACATTAGAAAATTCATTGACGACGTTAACAGACTGGAGAGTTGGAGTCTCAGACTTAGTGTCTTTGACTCTAACCAAATGGTAAATACACCCCTTAGAAATAAGCTTTCTAGCTTTGAGGTAACAGATAAAATTACTCTTGGGTGACACAGAATTCCCATACCACTCAAACACGGATGCACCCAGAAACTAAAACTTGACCCCTCGGGTCCGACAATCAATAGAGGCATAAGAAGAATACATCCAATCCATACCCAGAATCATATCAAAATCTGCAATGTCTAACTCAATTAGATCAGCCAATAAGACTCTATAAAGAATGGTAACAGGACACTTTTTATATACTTTTTGGGCAACAATCGAATCACCCACTGGAGTAGAAACTAGGCTAGGCTCAAGAATAATCTCTGTACTAATTTCAAAATTCATAGCAATCAAAGGTATAACATATAAGAAACTGGATCCAGGATCCAACAAAGCATACATATCAAACTAAAATATATGAAGCATACCAGTAACAACATCGGGAGAGTTTCCTATTCCTGGTAGGATGGTAAAGCATAGAATCTATTCTGGCGCTACCCGCCAACATTTGCTAGAAGAGGCACCTTGAGCTGGGGCTGGGCGAGTCGCTAGAACTGGAGCACTAACAGTCTGAGTCTGGGTCTAAGGGTGATAGTCACGACGCCCTTGTCCATCCTGTGGACAATCTCTAACTCTGTGACCCATTTTACCACACCAGGAACAACCCTTTTTTTCACCCCAACACTCACCCAAATGATCCCTACCACACTTAGGACACAGGAGATGATTTGGCTTACTGCCAGCATTTTACTGGGACCTGGATGTATATGACCTACTACCTTGCTCTTGCCTACCTATAGGTATGGGAGCACTAGCACATGATGGTGCTGGCATAGACGAATAATTCTGATACTAAGGGCGGCTCCCTCCCTGCGATCTAGTCTGACCCCGTCCATGCTGCTCAGACCTAGCTCTTTTATTCCCTTTTATTCTATCTCTCTCTTTAATCTTGTCTGCCTTAATCTGTTGGGTACGAGTCATCAGCCTAGAAAGATTCATCTCACTATTCAACATAGAAGACCTGCACTCCTTAACCACATAACTAGACACTCCAGTCACAAACTTACTCATACTAGCCCGATTATCAGCCACTAAATCAGGAGCATATTTGGCAAACTGATTGAACTTTAGATAGTACTCCCTAACAGTCATAGTGCCCTGTCGCAGGTTCATAAAAATTTCCACCTTCGTCTTTCTTATCGCCAAAGGGAAAAACTTATCCAGGAATACATCCTGGAACTCTTGCCAAGTTGTAGGGACAACTCTATCACCCCTAGCTTTCCTCCAAGCAACAACCTAGTCATAAGCAAGGTCTTTCAACAGATTCGCAGCCAACTCCACACTATGTTCCTCAGATACATGCATCACCTAAGTAATTTTCTGCACCTCCTCTAAAAACAACCATGGATCCTCATCAGACTTGAACCCATAGAATTCCGATGGATTCATCCGCATGAAGTTACTGATCCTAGAATCAGCTGAATCACCTCCCTACTGCTGTCGAGCCGGGGCCAGGTTAGCCTGAACATTTAAAGTAACAGCATGGGCCAGCGCCTAAAAGGCTGCTCAAAATTCAGCATGAGACACGTTTTCATTCAATGGGTCAATGGGTTGAGGTTGCTAACCATCATTATTTCTTCTCGATTGACGTGGAGGCATATTTTGAAAAGAGGAGAGCACAAATCAATAGTAGAGAGAGACACTTTAAGCACGATAGACTTCTGAAAGAAAGAATCACACTTTTTCCTAAAATGTCTTGTAGACTCTTGCTCATAGATATGGCGCGGTACACACCGATGATCAAGACTCTACTTATCGCGGCTTGTTAGACTCCCTAGGACACCTTAAAACCTTAGGATTTGATACCAAGTTTGTAACGCCCCGAAAAATGGGTCCCAGAGCGTCACACGATGCTTAAGGCTACAAGTAGCCCCAAGCTAATCCTTTGAGCCATTTTCATTCAGTTCAACATAAATCAACGGGGTTTCCATAAATAATTCCCAAATATCAACAGAGTAATCATCATCTAAGAATTAAAGAATTTTAGAAAGATAACAAAATACGACTTATTAGTCAACTCCCAACATTTATACTAGTCTGATAAGCCTCTAAGAAAATTAATAAAACTAGTGAGCCATTGAGACATGCCCCAACTGACTCATACTAAGTTATCAAATGTAAACAATTCTGTGAAACCAACATCAGACACCACATCCTCGGAACATGAGGAATCACAACAACAGAGGACGTAGAGTAGCGTGCACGAAGAATCACTGTTGAACCTGCAACTGAGCACCTGAACCTACATTCCAAGAAAATACAGCGCACATCAGAAGATGTGGGTCAGTACCATGGAAAGGAACCGAGTATATGGGGGTGTATGCAGTTGTATAAACATCATCATCATAAATATTTGTAAGAAATATGCAGGATGTATGAAAGACTCACATAGCTAGAAGAAAATCATCATAATCATGAGAGGATAAAATAAGTACAGTAACACATGTGAGTCATCATATAATTTGTCAATCACGTTCAGTTCATCAAGAATATCAATTCTCACAATTTATGTAAATATCATTTAAATCTTTTGAAAGAATAACTTTCACAATTCCACTTTCAAATCACTTCACCATTCACCATAGACACAAGGAAACACACACACACTGTGAGATCCTATAACTGACATCAACCATGTGAGCTACATGGAGTCCAACGTACAACCCACGTTGGGGAGAGCCATTCTATCCTACGTACAACCCACGTTGGGAAGAGCGATATCAAATCCACACAAAATATTGATCACTATATTAATTAGCCTCAGGCTCACTCCTAGAGCAGCATGTAGTTCTATGAAAGTAAGGTCGCTTTATACCTCTCACTCGGTGCTAAAGATTTCTACTGAACTTAGCTCAGATTATTTCAAAGACAATCCACAACAAAATAATTTCAGAAATATATAAATATACATCGGGAGCCATCATGCTTCCCATCTATCAAAATCAACCACGTTATGGATTTCTTTAACACTTGAGTTCAAAACAACTCCATTAAGACCAAAAGGTCAAACCATTCAAAATATCTCAAATTATCATCATCAACGTGCTATAACACACACTTTCTGAGAAAAACATAATTTCAAATGGGGATTTACGACCTAAATATCAAAATCATGATAAATATCGTTCAAGATTCATGTTTTTTATCTCCACACATGTAAATTCATCTTTCAAAATCATAAACATCAAGATTTCATAATAATCATCATAAGATATGGGTCCATGCTTCAAATTCGTAAAAATCAAATAAAAATCATGCCTTTGCAAAGAAAATTACTTTTGGGCACAAGAACGAAAAAGAGTTCTTGTTGAAAAATCCCACATACCTTGAATGAAGAAATTTAGATCGATACTCATTTTTGAGATGTTAATCGTTCCTTTGAATGATGGTTGTTGGAGTTCTTGAACTAAGAACTTGGAATCTTGAATAAATTTGTAGAATTAATGGTGAACTTTGGAGGTTCTTGAAGTTGGATGTACGAGCTTAGGGTTTTCTTTTTGAGGAAATTTGATCAAATATAACATATAATGCTTCTAATAGGCTTTAATATAGGGTTTCGACAGATTTTAGGTGAGGGGCAATGACCAAAACTCCCCTAAAAATCAAATAATTCTAGAATTTGTCCTTTGGTGGACTGTTTTGATAGTATGAAGTAGATCAACCATAACATTTTACTCCGATATCCAAATTGGATGAAACCAATTTCATTAGAGAGAGGACTCTCATATCTTTCCGTTGATATATAGTATCTCATGCAGATCATTGTTTACGAGGAGTTATGATTATTTAAAGTTAACCCAAAAATTTTCTTTTGATAGGTTGAAGTAGATCGACCATAACTTTTCGCTCCGATAGACAAATTGGATGAAATCAATTTCATTGGAAAGAGGACTCGCAGAACTTTTCGTTGATATATAGTATATCACCCAAATCATTATGTACAAGGAGTTATGATCATTTAAAGTTTGAGAAAAAATACGCTAGGCCTCAGTAGTTTTTCCTGCACGTTTTACTGTTCACTACTATTCATGGTTCGATCGGAATGTTCATAAATCGTCGCTCGGGTGTCCGTTTTGGATGATTCATATATAGTTGGAAAGCTTATTTGATACTCTACGCAATGGTGCGTCATAATCTAAGACATTTCGCACGAAAAATTTATAATTCATTCTAGAAGATAGAACCTAACACGTTTACACACAAAATTACAATGAAAAATTTTCCGAGGTATTACAAAAACACACACTTGAAAAACTTTGCAAAAATCACATGATATCTAAAATTGTAACACCCCGGAAAACTGGTCCTGGAGCGTAACATGGTGCTTAAGGCTACGAGTAGCCCCAAGCTGACCCTTTGAGCAAATTTCATTCAGTTCAACACAAATCAATGGGGTTTCCATAAATAACCCTCAAATATCAACAGAGTAATCATCATCCAAGAATAAAAGAATTTTAGAAAGATAACAAAATACGACTTATTAGTCAACTCCCAACATCTATACTAGTCTGACAAGCGTCTAAGAAAATCAATAAAACAAGTAAGCCATTGAGACATGCCCCAACTGACTCATACTCAGTTCTCAAATGTAAACAATTCTGTGAAACCAAAATCAGACATCACGTTCATGGAACATAAGGACTCACCACAACAGAGGATGTAGAACAGCGTGCCCGAAGAATCACTGTAAAACCTAGAACTGAGCACCTAAACCTACATTTTGAGAAAATGCAGCCCACATCTGAAGATTTGGGTCAGTACCACGGAAAGGAACCAAGTATATGGGGGTGTATGCAGTTGTATAAACATCATCATCATAAATATTAATAAGAAATATGCAGAATGTACGAAAGACTCACATAGCCCGAAGAAATCATCATAATCATGAGAGGATGAAATAAGTACAATAACACATGTGAGTCGTCATATAATTTTTCAATCACTTTCAGTTCATCAAGAATATCAATTCTCATAATGTAAATATCATTTAAATATTTTGAAAGAATAACTTTCACAATTCCATTTTCAAATCACTTCACCATTCACCATAGACACAAGGAAACACACACACACTGGGAGATCCAATAACCGACATAAACCATGTGAGCTACATAGAGTCCAACATACAACATGTTGGGGAGAGCCGTCCTATCCTTTCCATCAGAGTAGGACTATCGATATCAAATCCACACAAACTAGTGATCACTGTATAAATTAGCCTCAGGCTCACTCCTGCAGGGGCATGTAGTTCTAGGGAAGTAAGGTCGCTTTATACCTCCCACTCGGTGCTAAAGATTTCTCCCAGACTTAGCTCAGATCATTTCAAAGACAATCCATTACAAAATAATTTCAGTAATATATAAATATACATCGGGAGCCATCATGCTTCCCATCTATCAAAATTAACCACATTGTGAATTTCTTTCACACTCGAGGTCAAAACAATATCATTAAGACCAAAAGGTCAAATCATTCAAAATATCTCAAATATTCAACATCAACGTGCTTATAACACACACTTTGTCAAAAAACACAATTTCCAATGGGGATTCATGACCCAAATATCAAAATCATGATAAATATCGTTTAAGATTTATGCTTTATATCTCCACACATGTAAATTCATCTTTCAAAATAATAAACATCAAAATTTCATAATAATCATGATAAGATATGGGTTCATGCTTCAAATTCATAAAAATGAAATAAAAATCATGCCTTTCTAAATTAAATTACTTTAAGGCACAAGAACGAAAGAGAGATCTTGTTGAAAAATTCCACATACCTTGAATGATGAACTTTAGATCAATACTTGTTTTTGAGATGTTAATCGTGCCTTTGAATGATGGTTCGTGGAGTTGTTGAACTAGGAACTTGGAATCTTGAATAAATTTGTAGAATTATTGGTGAACTTTGGAGGTTCTTGAAGTTGGATGTAGGAGCTTAGGGTTTTCTTTTTGAAGAAATTTGATCAAATATAACATATAATGCTTCTAATAGGCTTTAATATAGGGTTTGGACGGATTTTGGTTGAGGGGGAGTGACCAAAACGCCCCTAAAAATCATACAATTCTCGAATCTATCCTTTGGTGGACTGTTTTGATAGTATGAAGTAGATCAACCATAACGTTTTACTCCGATATCCAAATTGGATGAAACCAATTTCATTAGAAAGAGGACTCTCATATCTTTCCGTTGATATATAGTTTCTCATGCAGATTATTGTGTACGAGGAGTTATGATCATTTGAAGTTGTCCCAAAAATTTACTTTTGACAGATTGAAGTAGATTGACCATAACTTTTTGCTCAGATAGACAATTGGATGAAACCAATTTCATTGGAAAGAGGACTCGCAGAGCTTTTCGTTGATATATAGTATATCACACAGATCATTATGTACAAGGAGTTATGATCATTTAAAGTTGGAGAAAAAATACGCTAAGCCTCAGTAGTTTTTCCTGCACGTTTTACTGTTCACTACTATTCACGGTTCGATTGGAATGTTCATAACTCGTCGCTCGGGTGTCCATTTTGGATGATTCATATATAGTTGGAAAGCTTATTTGATACTCTACTCAATGGTGGGTCATAATCTAAGACATTCCACACGAACAATTTATAATTCATTCTAGAAGATAGAACCTAACACGTTTACGCACAATATTACAATGAAAAATTTCTTGGGGTATTACAAAAACACACACTTGAAAAACTTTGCAAAAAGCACATGATATCTAAAATTTTAATGCCCCAAAAAATGGGTCCTGGAGTGTCACACGATGTTTGAGGCTACGAGTAGCCCCAAGCTAACCCTTTGAGCAAATTTCATTTAGTTCAACACAAATCAACGGGGTTTCCATAAATAACCCTCAAATATCAACAGAGTAGTCATCATCCAAGAATAAAAGAATTTCAGAAAAATAACAAAATACGACTTATTAGTCAACTCCCAACATCTATACTAGTCTGAAAAGCGTCTAAGAAAATCAATGAAACCAGTGAGCCATTGAGACATGCCCCAACTGACTCATACTCAGTTCTCAATTGTAAACAATTCTGTGAAACCAACATTAGACATCCGTCCACAGAACATGAGGACTCACCACAACAGAGGATGTAGAACAGCATGCCCAAAGAATCACTGTCGAACCTAGAACTGAGCACCTAAACCTATATTCCGAGAAAATGCAGCTCACATCTGAAGATTTGGGTCAGTACCATGGAAAGGAACCAAGTATATGGGGGTGTATGCAGTTGTATAAACATCATCATCATAAATATTAATAATAAATATACAGGATGTATGAAAGACTCACATAGCCCGAAGAAAATCATCATAAACATGAGACGATGAAATAAGTACAATAACACATGTGAGTCATCATATAATTTGTCAATCACTTTCAGTTCATCAAGAAAATCAATTCTCATAATGTAAATATCATTTAAATCTTTCGAAAGAATAACTTTCACAATTCCATTTTCAAATCACTTCACCATTCACCATAGACACAAGGAAACACACACACTGGGAGATCCAATAGCCGACATAAACCATGTGAGCTACATAGAGTCCAAGGTACAACCATGTTGGGGAGAGCCATCCTATCCTTTCTATCAGAGTAAAACTATTGATATCAAATCCACAAAAACTAGTGATCACTGTATAAATCAGCCCCAGGCTCACGCCTGCAGGGGTACGTAGTTCTAGGAAAGTAACATCTCTTTATACCTCCCACTCGGTGCTAAAGATTTCTCCTGGACTTAGCTTAGATCATTTCAAAGACAATCCATAACAAAATAATTTCAGTAATATATAAATATACATCGGGAGCCATCATGCTTCCGATCTATCAAAACTAACCACATTGTGAATTTCTTTCACACTCGAGGTCAAAACAATTTCATTAAGACCAAAAGGTCAAATCATTCAAAATATCTCAAATATTCAACATCAACGTGCTTATAACACACACTTTGTCAAAAAACACAATTTCCAATGGGGATTCACGACCCAAATATCAAAATCATGATAAATATCGTTCAAGATTCATGCTTTATATCTCCACACATGTAAATTCATCTTTCAAAATCATAAACATCACGATTTCATAATAATCATGATAAGATATGGGTTCATGCTTCAAATTCGTAAGAATCAAATAAAAATCATGCCTTTCTAAATAAAATTACTTTTGGGCACAAGATCGAAAGAGAGTTCTTGTTGAAAAATCTCATATACCTTGAATGATGAACTTTAGACCGATACTCATTTTTAAGATGTTAATCGTGCCTTTGAATGATGGTTCGTGGAGTTGTTGAACTAGGAACTTGGAATCTTGAATAAATTTCCAGAATTATTGGTGAACTTTAGAGGTTCTTGAAGTTGGATGAGGAGCTTAGGGTTTTCTTTTGGAGGGAATTTGATCAAATATAACATATAGTGCTTCTAATAGGCATTAATATAGGGTTAGGATGGATTTTAGGTGAGGGGGAGTGACCAAAATGCTTCTCATTCCGAATGCAACATAGAATGCATAAATTCAAGAAACTACAGTTGAACACATAATCAATGACAGCTGAACTACTGCAAATTTTATTATAAGTGCATGATTTAGGAAAGAACGGTACCTTTGGCTTGATCGGAGTTCGCAGAAAATAGGTGCGGGTGCTTGGATCGCATATCCACCTCAGCTTCCTAAGTTGCACCCTTAACAGATTGGTTTTGCCACAACACCTTGACCAAGGGAACTTCTTTGTCCCTTCATCTTCAGACACAGCAATCAAGAATCTCAATAGGAATCTCATCAAAAGATAGATTTTCTTGAATGTCAGCACTCACAGAGGAATCCACTACCACAGCATCACTAATATGATTTCTAAGCATGGAGACATGGAATATTGGATGAACAGAGGACAACTCGGAAGGCAACTCGACCTCATTAGCTACCTTACCAACACGGCTAAGAATTTTGTAAGGACCAACATAACGGGGACTAAGCTTCCCATTCTTTCCGAATCTCTTCACCCCTCTCATGGGTGAAATTTTTAGATACACTAGGTCACCAACTTCAAACTCAAGGTCTCTCCTTCTAACATCCATATATGACTTCTGATGACTCTGCGCAGTTTTCAACCTTTCCCTAATCAACTTAACTTTTTCCATAGCCTCAAATACTGAATCAGGACCACTCACAACTGCTACACCAACCTCAAACCAACCTATGGGTGATCTACACTTCCTCCCATATAAGGCTTCAAATGGAGCCATGCAAATACTAGAGTGGAAACTGTTATTGTAAGCAAACTCTATCAACGGTAAGTGATCATCCCAACTTCCCTTAAAGTCAAGTGCACAAGCTCTCAACATATCCTCTAAGGTCTGGATGGTCCGCTCAGCCTGACCATCGGTCTGCGGATGAAAATCAGAACTCAAAAGCACATGGGTACCAAGAACCTTCTGAAAAGCTTTTCAAAATTGCAAAGTGAACTGAGTACCCCTATCCAAAGTGATTGACAAGGGAACTCCATGCAGTCTGACTAGCTATCGGATATACAATCTAGCGTAATCCTTAACAGTATATGAAGTATGAACAGGCAAGCAATGAGAAGACTTAGTCAACATATTAACCATAACCCAAATGGAATCATGATGGCGTCAGGAAGGAGATAAACCAATCACGAAGTCCATACTTATCTCTTCCCACTTCCAGGTGGGAATACTAAATTCTTGCATCATACCACCAGGTCTTTGGTGTTCAACCTTAACCTGTTGGCATGTTGCACACGTAGCTACAAACGCTGCTATATCTTTCTTCATGCCACTCCACCAATAAATTTCCCGCAAGTCTCGATACATCTTGGTGGCACCAGGATAAATAGAATATCGCGCCCCATGCGCTTCAGCCATAATCTTTTATCTTAGATCATCAACATTCAGGACACATAATCTACCCTGTAATATCAACATACTATCTCCCCCTTGGGAGAAAACCTCTACTTTTTGGTCCTTGACTGACTCCTTCAGTCTGACAAAACTAGCATCTAAGTATTTCTTTTCCTTCACTTTCGAAACCAAGGAGGATTTGGAACTACTCTGAACCCCTATACTATATTCAGTAGAGTCAAACAACCTAACCCCCTATCTAGCCAAATGATGTACATCACGATCCAACTCTTTCTTACCTTCTACCACATGCGAAACACTACCCATGGATACTCTACTTAGGGCATCCACCACAATATTGGCCTTGCTCGGATGGTACAACACACTCATATCATAGTCCTTTAACAATTCTAACCATCGTCTCTACCTAAGATTCAATTCTATCTAGGTAAACACATATTGCAGACTCTTATGATCAGTGAAAACATTAACATGGACACCATACAAATAGTGTCTCCAGATTTTTAAAGCAAACACAACAGCAGCCAACTCAAGGTCATGGGTGGGGTAATTTTTCCCATGGGTTTTCAACTGTCTAGAAGCATAAGCTATCACCTTACCCTTCTGCATTAATATGCAACCCAACCCAACTCTCATAGCATCACTGTACACCATAAAACCATCAACACCATCAGGCAAAGTCAAAATAGAGGCTGAAATGAGTCGAGTCTTCAACTCCTAAAAACTATTCTCACAATATTCGAACCGCAAGAACTTCACTTTTTATTGGGTCAACCGAGTCATAGGAAACGCAATAGAGGAGAAACCCTCAATAAAACGGTGGTAATAGCCAGATAAACCCAAGAAACTTTGGATATCAGTCGGAGAAATAGCTCTAGGCCAATTTCTAACAGCTTTGGTCTTTTAGGGATCAACTCTAACACCCTCGAAAGAAATGATATGACCAAGAAAAGCAACTAACCTTAGCCAGAACTCAAACTTACTGAACTTGGCAAACAACTTCTGATCTCTAAGGTTTTGCAAGATAGTTCGGAGATGATCAGAATGTTCATCCTCACTACGGGAGTACACTAGTATATCATCGATTAACACTATGATAAACATATCCAGATATGGTCTGAACACTCGATTCATGAGGTCCATGAAAGCTGCTTGGGCATTAGTTAACTAGAAAGACATAACAAGAAACTCAAAATGCCCATAACGAGTTCAAAAAGCATTTTTCGGGATGTCACACTCCCTAACTTTGAGTTAATGATATCCGGAACAAAGGTCTATCTTTGAGAAATAATTTGCACGTTGCAATTGGTCAAACAAATCATCTATTCTCAGAAAGGGGTACTTATTTTTTTCGGTGACTTAATTCATTTGGCGGTAATCAATGCACATACGCAAAGAGCCATCTTTCTTTCTCACAAACAACACAGGAGCACCCCAAGGAGAAACACAGGGCCTTATGAAACCCTTATCTAGTAGATCTTTGAGTTGCTCTTTCAACTCCTTAAGTTCTGTAGGGGCCATATAGTAAGGAGGAATAGAAATGGTTGAGTATCGGGAAGAAGATCAATCCCGAACTCTATCTCTCTAAAAGGAGGTATCCCTTGGAGATCAACCGAAAAGACATCATAAAACTCATTGACGACGTTAACAGACTGGAGAGTTGGAGTCTCAGACTTAGTGTCTTTGACTCTAACCAAATGGTAAATACACCCTTTGGAAATAAGTTTTCTAGCTTTGAGGTAAGAGATAAAATGACTCTTGGGTGACACAGAATTCCCAGACCACTCAAACACGGATACATCCGAAAACTGAAACTTGACCACTCGGGTCCGACAATCAATAGAGGCATAAGAAGAATACAACTAGTCCATACCCAGAATCACATAAAAATCTACTATGACTAACTCAATCAGATCAGCCAACAAGACTCCATAAAGAACGGTAACAGGACACCTTTTATACACTTTCGGGGCAACAATCGAATCACCCACTGGGGTAGAAACTAGGATAGGATCAGGAATAATCTCAGGACTCATTTCAAATTCACAGTAATCAAAGGTGTAACATATGAGAAACTGGATCCAGG